>NW_005187797.1:228377-230366 GCF_000239375.1 Pundamilia nyererei | reverse complement strand
CCTTTGGCTAGCGCTATGATTAGCCAATCTACTGTGAGGATGATATGAGTTATTGAAGGATTGCACACGCTTACAGACACAGAGTCCAGAAACACACATGACAGTATTGATTCCAGGCAAAAGGCCTCAAATTCATTTAGCTTTTAACTGAACTTAAAGACGGACCAAAGAGGAAGGAAAGCATATATTTTGGTTACGTCTGATAAACTAGAATTAGAAGGTATTGTTACATTAAAATGAGCAAAATGAAATAAAAAGGCTATACCAAAAACAGGTTATAACATAGGAAATGTGAGGTTTTAAAATGAAGTTAGTGTTAATACACAGGAGTGGTTTCTAGGCAGCATTTAGCTATGATGAAATGCATGCAGGAGTAATTGCTTATATGCTTAAACTTAATTGATTAAAGTGGTTGTTTTCTTTTGGATCTTTTAGTAGAATAGGCGTTTATAATGATTCTCTTGTTAAAAAGGTGACTTTAGATTAGAATAGAGGAACTTGCAGGAGCGACAGTTTGTGTACAGGATGTGATGATCAGATAAGGGAAAATAGAGCGAGCAACCAGACGTTTAAGAGTTTTAAAGTGATGAGTAACGCTGAAGAATATATATAAATACAAGTCAATAAGTTAAGAACATAATTAGGATCATGCTTTTGATTAAAGAGTCCCAAATAGGATAAGTTAGGGAGGTGCAGGAAAAGGTGTTTTGTTTCCTTTGCAGAAGATCTCTGGACTCAATAAGCAAACAGAAGAAGACACTCTGCCTGCTGGTTGCAGTTAGAAAAATATATGGAGTTCTTAAAATGCAAAAATGAAGATAAAAGGGACAACTTCCCCTCCCAAAAGTCAAAACTTTTTCCCAAGTACAACCCTGACTTCCTGAAGTATGGGTTTGTGAAGAGAGGAAACGCGGCGTACCCATGAGCCCAATGTGTGGAGTGTAGACTAATGCTATCTAACAAAGCACTGAAGTCTTCAAAATTAAAACGGCATCTCAAAATCAAACATCCCACGCTCTCAAGAAAGCCAGTGGAATATTTCAAGAGAAAAGAAAATGCAACTAAATTCAGTTTCATTTATTTAGCGCCAAATCATAACAACAATCACCTCAAGGCACTTTATATTGTAAGGACTGCAGATACAGAAACGGTCTGTTGTGTCACTCACTCACTGCTATAAAAGCTAGCTACCTCAAATCCAGACTTGTGGCACAGAGTAAAAAGTCTTTCATTATAGCAGAGGAGCTGATTTTGCCTGCTGCTGTACAAATGTGCCGTAAGATGATCGGAGAGGCTGCTACAAAGAACCTATTGACCATCCCACTCTCAGATGACACTGTGAGCCACCATATCATGGACATGACCTTACCTAACGCGATGGAGGCGAATAGAGCGTCAAGTTTACACGTAAAGTAAATGGAAAAGCGCGATGACCCGCGATTGCGGCTCCCGTGAAAATTCGGAAGCAGATTTGCGTCGCGAAAACGCCCGAAAAGCGCGTCAGTCTAGCGCGTTTGGAGCGTTTGACTCGCGAAAAAAACCAAGCGCATGAGTTTTTGTGTTGCATTTTGTGCATACGCACATTACGCGTCTACCGCTGGAGTTGGGAAAATCTGAACTCCAGTGTCAAATCGCGCCGCGACAACCAATCAGGAGCCTGGTGACGTGGCTGTTACTTACTAGGTTAAGGGGCAGATCGAGCCAAAGCCCGTGCCCATTCTTCAATGGAGGGAAGGCTAATCAACGCTGTAGCAAACAACCCGGAGCCGTACGACACCAGCTGCTTTCTGTACCGAGACAGGAATATAAAGGACGAGCTTGGAGGAAGATATGTAAAGAGATCGGGCAACCTGGTAAGTTCATTCATTTCTCTTTTGAAAGTTTTCGCTGACCCGGGGAAGCCGCACAAAAGCTGGCAAGCTACCGCTATTTTCCCACTGACGTACAAATACCGTTCTGCTTTTATGCATGTTGTCATATAGGAATATA
>NW_005187797.1:209734-211147 GCF_000239375.1 Pundamilia nyererei | reverse complement strand
GGGGCCTCACGGCCGGTCATCTCATCTCGGATGTAATCAGCCAGTCCCTCCAGAAAAATAGAGCGCAGAGAAGCATCTCCCCACTGTAGCTTAGCGGCCAGGGTACGGAATTGAGAGGCAAAGTGGCAGACGGGTCGACTGCCTTGGCGTAGATGAAGCAGCTGTGACTCCACTTCCACTTCGCTGCTCGGGGGAGCGAAGTGGAAGTTAATTCCTCCACAAACAGGGCATAGTCATTGCAAGCTGCCGATTTGTTGTAGTAGAGAGCCGCGGCCCATTCCTGAGCCTGGCCAGACAAGAGAGAGGTTAGCAGTACCTTTGCACGGGCGGTGGTGTATTTAGTGGGCTGACACTCGAACAGTATGTCTAAAGTGGCAAGCAAACCATCAGGCCGGCCATCAACTCCGTTCCACTTGTCTGGCAGTCCGATCCGGGGCTCCGCGCTCACCGGCGCTGGCTGACGTTGCAGCGAGGTGACGGAAGTGGAAAGTTGGAGGACAGTTTCGGTGAGGGACTCCATTTTTGTGCACATCCGATCTACCACAACGCGAAGATATAGCACTTCGGCTTTCAGCCGTTCGAATTCCGCTGGGTCTATAGTCGGCTCAGACATCCTGTCACAACGGGGCGAGTTGCACACAGTAGGTCGGCGTGCCCGTGTGGCGTGCTGGCTAGACCCAAACGCGGCTAGGTTAGCGGTGGGTTGGAACAGACACGCAGTTATTCTAGTAACGATCAGTGCACGAAGCGTGGCTTCGGAACTGTCGTTACAGACAGACAGCGAGCGGAGCCGGGATGAAAAAGAGGATCGAAGGGAAAAACACTCACGGTTGCTGAATCAGGCGGAGACTGACGTCGGCAGAGTTTCGGAGCTCCAGACATGAAGAGAATGATGTCTGAGTGGCGAACAGGTGGGTGGTGTCTCTCTTTTAAACCCGACCCCGTGATCAGCTGATCAGCAGCTGACAACTAGTGTCGGAGTATTGACGTTTTTTGGAGAGTCTGTAATTCTGCCCCTGCCTGCTGGAGCCGTTGGTTTATTTCTGGTGACTGTATGGAGTTTTGTTTCCTCCCCAGGATTTCACCTCGTCTGGTTTGTTTCCGTCAGGTTTTGGCAACAACCAGTACCAAGTAAGCTCTCCAACTCTCTGTAAAGTCTCCTTTAAGCTTTTCTTGGTTATCGGGCAAGACCCTCCTAATTCTCACGTCCCTCTCCTTTTAGATCGAGTGCACTTCCTGTGTGTGTTTTCGTCTCCTGCACGTCCTGGCTCCGCGTCCCCATTCATATGCTGTTGTACATTCTCTGTCCTTGTAAAGCCTCCCCTTCACTGTAAATAAACTTTCTTCACCGCAACTCTGCCTCCGTGCGTTCTGCTCCCTGGGTCCATCTGCATTTGTCATAACAGCACCTGA
>NW_005187797.1:207166-209379 GCF_000239375.1 Pundamilia nyererei | reverse complement strand
GTCCAAGATGGCCGACTTCTAAATGGCCAACATGGTCACCACCCATCTTGAAGAGTCTGCCCCCTCACATATACTAATGTGCCACAAACAGGACTTTAATATCACCAACCATTCCCATGTTATTACGGTGTATCCATATAAATGGCCCACCATGTATATTAGTGCTATCAAACAATTAAAATGTTTAATTTTATTCATCACAGGGTTACTGTGGATTAATTTTGATTATTCACAATTAAATATCATTCAGTTTTATTCTATATTAATCACATTTCATTTTGCATGAACAAACAGACTCGAGAAAAAAGGGAAAATATACGCACTTAATATGTTTATTGAACATGTTGAACATTCATGCTAACAAAAAACTCTGTAAACATTTATCCACAATCTATTTGTCATTCTTGGGGACGCACTTCAATTCTTGGGGACGCACTTCAATTCCTTCAAATCAGGAACCAAACTTTTTTCACAGCACGTAAAAAAAGTAACAGTACACCTTGTGTCAAAATTTGATTGATGACCCTAGCCTTGACCTTTTGACCTTATCGGAAGTACTCCGGAAGTGACTAATCAAATCCAGATGTGTGACTAATTTGATCCGTATGCGTGATGAACTGCATCCGGTCGGGGAAGTACTCCGCAAGTGACTAATTTGATGTGACGAATTCAATCCGACAAGAAAAAAACATTTATGTTTCGTCCAGAGAGGGAGGGGGTCGGTGGAGGGATGGTTGAGGAAAAGTTCAGGGACAATTCTGATCAGAGAGGGAGGGGGGTCATTCCAGGGGCGTGAAAAGTCAGGGGGATCAGAGCGCATGCTGCATAGAGAGACAGAATGGTCGCAGCAGTTAGTTTTTCAAAGACAAGAGTTGAACTCATAGTTTGAATTCTGTTTAGTACATTGTTTAAATGATTCAGTCTCTATTATTAGCATCAATATTATGGCAAAGATCTTGATAACCATTTTCACCTACAAATGTAACCACTTTCTTGGTAAAGACTGAGGGCTATTTCTTTTTACAATAGCAGCTTTAGATGTATTTTACTTTCTTATATTAACTTTATTACAGATGCAATAAAATAAATACCTTTCAGATTATCTGACTAATAATGGATTAAATTTATATAGCGCCTCAAATTCATTCACTCTCACATCCACACACTGGTGGAGGCAAGCTACACCAGTGCTTGTAATGAAAAAAGAAGGACTTTCTATTGCTTGTAACCTACAGAGTACCGTGCAAAGAATTTCATAGAGACCTCCCACTCATCTCCTTGTATGTGTAAAAATAACCCTTAGTTAAAAAAAGCACCGCGCCCATATTCAGAACTCGATCCTATTTAGCATCCCAAATAATTTTATTGAAGCTATTTTACCCCACTGTGGTAAAGAGTTTTCTTTTTTTAAGAGTCACTTTTACGACAGGTTTATTATTTTTTGAGAGATTGAGAGAAGGAGAGAGAGAGAGAGAATCGATCAAATTGTTCTACAACACGTTATACCACTCCGGGTCTGGAAGGGTGATATAGTATGGACCAGTCGGATGACTACGTCAGATGGAAGCATGACCAGAAGCGTGGCAGGGACTTTCCCAGTAACCGGAAGCTTACCGGGACTTTCCCTTTGACCTTCATCCTGCTCCATTATCAACCATTAAATGTTTCCTAAATATTGCTGTAATGTTACAACAAAGTTAGT
The DNA here is from genome assembly GCF_000239375.1 of Pundamilia nyererei. Lineage (NCBI taxonomy): Eukaryota > Metazoa > Chordata > Actinopteri > Cichliformes > Cichlidae > Pundamilia > Pundamilia nyererei. The sequence continues at coordinate 207,677 of NW_005187797.1, read as the reverse complement.
TTGTTAAGATCAGACATTCCTTACACATTCCCGCAGACTTGAGTTGTCACCAAATTAGCTTCTGTGGGACAAATAAGCTTCAGGGACTGACTTGTTTATTAGAGCTGACCTTTACAGACGTTTGGCACTTGGTCCCAAAGAGAAATTTGACCCTCCGAAACTAATATCAGATAAAAATAAAACAAACAAACAAAAAAAACCCCACAATGCTGTTTAGTTATGGCAAACAGTAACCACTTACCTCAACTTTGACGTTTTCTTTTTTTCTCAGCCATTTATTCTGAAAAGAAATAAACATGTTACAAGGACAGATATGGACAGTTTCGAGACAATGCACATTGCAGAGTACATGAATGAGAAGTAGGAATTACTCCTCTCTATACTTACACTCCTTCCTAACAAATGCCAAGTCATCATCTCCATATTGTGTGTATGTGTGTGTGTGTATTTTTCCCACTTTTCGAGTTTCATTGGAGTGTACTCAAGTGCACAAGATGGAAAACAGTGTATT
>NW_005187797.1:204701-205449 GCF_000239375.1 Pundamilia nyererei | reverse complement strand
CACACACACACACACACAAAAAGCATATTAAGGATTGTACATTAACATAAAACTCTTGTATACACACACACACACTAACACACACACGAAGAGTGAGAGATTATGCATAGTATGCAAACGGCTATCATAATTCGTCATACAATGAGAACAGGAAGAATCAACAATTGACAATGACTAATTGATATTAAAATCTGTAACATAATGGATTGTTTGGAGTTTAGTCTGTTACTGTTGCTATTTTTACCATTTTTTCTTGGAGCAACTGTAATCCACATAATTTCCTTAGGGATTAATAAAGTATTCTGATTCTGATTGTTTCAGGATGACCTGCCGTTATCCAATGACACATCTGCTTCACTTTGTCTAGGGTGCATTTCTGAGATTTTACACAACCCAATGAATACATAATGGGCTTGGATTTACAACATTATAAATGAAATGTGCTCTATTTGGAAGCAGCAGGGCCCCTCCCCTTTCGATGGCTTGTGTGTGAGACTTTAAATCATCAAACTGTAAATTTTAAATTGTTATCGATCCCTTTACCCCGAGTCCTAAAGTGTATATTTATTTTCTTACTCTTCTTATATTTATTGTTTGTTTACTTGCACTGCTGTAACTGGAGCCTCGTCGTCTCGTCTCTCTCTATACTGGACTGTATGTAGCGGAGATGACAATAAAGTTTACTTTGACTTTAGCAGCGAGCAGGCGCACTGAGGGCTCTCGCGCTCACTTTTCGTGTACAGAATTT
>NW_005187797.1:201541-202969 GCF_000239375.1 Pundamilia nyererei | reverse complement strand
CTGTGTGTGTGTGTGTGTGTGTGTGTGTGTGTGTGTGTGTGTGTGTGTGTGTGTGTGTGTGTGTGCGCGCGCGCTCATAGAGGGGAGGTCACGACAGGAGCTTCCTGAGTTGACTCGTATGAACCATAAAGTCAGTTTGGACTGAGGACTTCCCGAGCAGTTGTAAACATAGAAGTACATCAAGTCTTGACAAAATTATTTTTTATCTACTTCATGCACATTGCATGCACAACAATCCAAATCTCTGCATCACAATGAGTGCATTAAAATCATATTGCTTTATGGGGGCAATATCACAAATCTTTATTAATTACCATAGTTTAATAATAGGGAACAAAAAAAGGAGGAAAGAAGTGTCACTTCAGCAATGCTACTGGGAGACAGAGGTCTTAACATGTCCTTATAACAAAAGACTTAAAACACAAAAAAACTCTAATATCAGTTACAGCTGGTAAGATTTATTTTAAAAACCAGACTTTCACAGTCTGCATCTTTTACAGGGTTTTTTCTGCTTTCATTCACTCCTAGTGTGATTAAAAAACAACAACCCACAGACACCCACAGACACAGAACCCACTAACTAAATAACTATTAGCTGCTTCCCCCCCCCAAACAGTCAGCCAGTTGAATGAGAGAAATGCAATCTACTCAGGTCATCGTGAACGTTGAAGGAGATGTGCTCCATAGTCAAACTTAAACTTACATTTCTTTCACTTATATCCTATGTTCTATTTAAATCCGGCTTCCTTTTATGGTTTCATGGAAAATTAGTTAAACCATTGCTCAACTTATATCTGGATGACGGCAGATAATTCTGATGAAACTGACCTAACTAATTGTAAGCACTTTGCAGCTGAGTCGTGGGCTAGTGGACCATGAGGTGTCCAGCATGAGTACGCGTGCGGCCGGACATTCCATTTGGGACATCTGACAGACTTAGTAGTGTAACTCAGGGTGTGAGCAGCAACTCCTGTATAGTAGACATAAAAAAAGTAATGTGTAGTGGTTAGTGTTTCTTTTTTTTAAAACCGAGATTCCAGGGCTTGTATTCCTCATGCTTATATGGTTTTCTTTTATCCAAAAACAGGTTACTTTAGCAATCGTGTAACTGTCTTCTTGACCTTTTTTACTGGTCTGAGGAGTTGGTTCCTAATGCTGTCTGGTCCAGATATTTAGGATGGGACAAATGCCGAGTCTCTATATGGAATCAACAGGATATTTTCCATGTTATTTCTTAAATTCGTATAAAAGGGATTGGATGATGTCCGATAAAAGTAATGAACAATAAATGTAAATCTCTTTTTTAACCTTGCAGACTTCATTTACCCACTGCAGTGAAAGCGATAAAAAAAGATAATGGCTTTAAAGAGATTAAGAGATCCGGGCCATCAACACGTACGCCCTGCCCGTGATCAGGTACCCTGCTGG
>NW_005187797.1:191895-193124 GCF_000239375.1 Pundamilia nyererei | reverse complement strand
CCTGATTTACGAATAAATTCTTTACAAATCCTACCATGTGGATTCATGGATTTTTTTTTCACATTCTGTCTCTCACAGTTGAAGTGTACCTCTTGTGCAAATTACTGACCTCTGTCCTCATTTTAGGTGGGGAAACTTATACAATCGGTGGCTGACTAAATACTTTTTTGCCCCACTGTATATATGTATATATTCCTACAAGGAACAAGTTATTGCCAACAATGTGGAACAAGCTTATGCAATGGGTGTATTAATTGTATAGATATATTTTTGCTAGTCTGACATCAGACAGAAACGTCTGACTAGTTGATACTAGCTTTCAGACATTACGTATCTTTTCAAATCATCAGACGTCATTTTAAGTCTATCCTGCTAAGAAACTATTCTAATATTTAGGTCAAGGCATGTTTTGACAAGAGATTTTAAATTAATCAGTAAAGATACAAATCAAGTGTAGACTGTCTGCTCGATTTCAGTGGATTAAATACAACAATTTCACAAGCATTTATGGGTCTATGTACAAAAATTGTAGACAAACCTATTCCCACTGTTATGTACAACTGGATAATCTAACACAATCACAGCTAAAATGCTAACTAAATCATTTATTTAAAAATGTAAAACATATGTTTAAAAATAGTTTCCGCTATTTTCTAAAATGCAATTAAACCCAGGTCTGGTGCTGGAGACATTCAACAAACCAATATTTTTATTTTCCATGCTTAGAAAATAATTTTCCCTCATTTTCAAGCATTTAATTCTCACGTAATTATGAATTGCTTTTCTTTGGAAAACACACTAAAAACGTAATTGGTGATAAAGAAGAAAACAAAACTATGTCCCCAGCAGAGATGGGCAGTAACACGTTACTTGTAACGCGTTACTGTAATCTGATTACTTTTTTCAAGTAAGGAGTAAAGTAAGGGATTACTATTGCAAAAATGGTAATTAGATTACCATTACTTTCCCGTAGGTACGCTGCGTTACTGCGTTACTAAAACCGTGATTTTTTGCGAGAATGTCTCACGACAGTGACGTAAGCGAGTGCGCCGTCAGTGACAACACCTGTGTGCAGATCAACAATGGATCACATATCGATTGTGGGAGAGAGTATGAGCGTGCAGCGTTTAAAGCATGGAAGTACTGACCTTACTTTGAGTTTGATTCCATAAAAAGTGACAAAAACATTAGCGTCCATCGTGCGTGGGAAGAAAACTTCTTTTTACAGC
>NW_005187797.1:181083-191323 GCF_000239375.1 Pundamilia nyererei | reverse complement strand
AGTAAAGTAATGGGATTACTTTTTTGGGGAAGTAATCAGTAATTAGTTACTGATTACTTTTTTCAAGTAACTTGACCAACACTGGTCCCCAGTATGCAAACGATCAATGTTTGCATACTGGGGGAAAAGATTTCAAATTCACAGTTGTAGCTAATAATCTTACCTTCAAGTATATGTTTTCTAGATAATCCTCTCTCCATTTCTGCTCTGAAAAAAAAACATAATAAATTAAATTTAAAATTTAAAATAGTACTTTTTAACAACACTACAGATAGATTAGATAGCCTTGGAAAAGTATTTGCCTTTTTACCATGCTGTTGCATGCTGGGGTAGCTGGTTAAAGTTTGCAGATATCAACAGACTCCATAAACTGATCCGTTTAGCTACAAATCTTGTGGAGATAGAACTGGACTCCAGCCTCCATTACTGTGTGGTGTCGGAGAGGCAGATGTTGTCCAAGATAAAGACAATGTTGGACAATACCTTCCACCCACTCAATAACTATTAGCCAGTCATTGGAGCATGTTCAGTGAGAGACTGAGATTAGGCAAATGCACAACTGAACAACACAGGAAGTCATTCCTGCTACAATTTTATCTGATGCACCGTACACAGTGTAATAGTTGCATTTACTGTGAAAATAACAAATAAAGTTTTACAGTTTAGAGTAAAACGAATGATGAAGACCCTGGAGCAGCTGGTCCTGGCTCAGCTTCGGCACCTGGTGAGCTCATCACTGGACCCACTTCAGTTTGCCTACCAACCTGGCATTGGAGCGGATGATGCCATCATCCACCTCCTACATCGTTCCCTCTCTCACCTGGACATTGCTGGGAGCACTGTGAGAATCATGTTCTTTGATTTCTCCAGTGCCTTCAACACCATTCTTCCCACGGTCCTGAAGGACAAGCTGGAGAACTCAGGAGAAGGGATGGGTACTGTTATCCGGTGCCACGATGGCACCGGTTCTGACATAAACGGTGGTAACCAGACCGAAAAGCAACGCACATTTCGGTGCTTTTTTTTCCCTGAGATGTCATACACTTTGGATTCTAGCCAATCATTTTACCTTTGCAAGCGTAGTAGGCGGGCCCAGGTACGTACTTTCTTTTAGAGCAGAGCTACAGATTAAAAATGCCCAAGGCGAAGTGGTCAAAGTCTGGCTGTACTTCACAGTAAAAGATGCAAACTCAGCAGCCTGCAACAAGTGCTTTAAGGTGATACTGTGCAAAGGAGGGAACACCTCAAATCTGATGAAACACCTGGCGACGCATAGTGTTTTTTAAAAGCCGAGAAATGCACTGTATTTGATAGCTTGCTGCGAGACCTCACACCGAGCATGTCTACTGCGGGTGTGGTGCCTGGTATCTGACCCGGAGTTAGCAACATCCCCCGAAAACCCGAAGAGGAGAGTCCTGGCCCCTAGCCCTGCCAGTGTAGCAGAAATGATGACGGATGATGATGGCCAGCAGCCGTTCTTAATGTTGTTCGTGTGTAATTTACGCTGAGTAGGCTAACCACGTTATTAAATTAATGCATGTAAGGTGAACTAGCAAACACGTCATAGTTACATGCGGTTATCTTCTTGTTTGATGGCAGATACTCCCTTCGCCCTGGCCAAAAAGGCTAAAATGACCAAAGAAAACAGTGGAAAACAGCTAAACATGAGAGGTTTTTGGACAAAGTTTGTGTTTTTTTCCATTGATTAAGCACTGCTTCCAGCCAAGAGTGATACCATAAATCCCCTATAGCTGCAGAAAAGGCTAACATTGTTATCTGTTTACAAAAAAACAGCTAAATATGAGAGGTTTTAGGACAAGTTTGTGTCTTCCATTCTTTAAGCACCGGTTCGAGCACCGTTTAAGCACCAGCACCATTTCAAAAGTTTGGTACTGGTATCGGATAAAACCTAAACGATACCCATCCCTACTCAGGAGTGGACAATCACCTCACTACATGGATTCTGGACTCCCTCACCGACCGACCACAATATGTGATAACTCAGGGCTGTGTGTCGGACAGGGTCGTCTGCAGCACGGGGGCCCCACAGAGAACAGTTCTGGCTCGTTTCTCTTCACCATCTACACTGCAGACTTCTCCCACAACTCCACCCAGTGCTTCCTGCAGAAGTTCTCTGATTACTCTGCAATAGTCAGCCTCATCACTGATGGGGACGACAAGGAGTACAGAGAACTGACACAAGGCTTTGTGGACTGGTGCCAGCTGAACTACCTCCAGATAAACACTAGTAAAACCAAGGAGCTGGTGGTAGACTTCCACAGGCACAAACATCCTCCACTGCAACCACTGAACATCCAAGGTCCAGGGCATCTGCTGTGGCAAATGGGTGCAAGCCTTTGACCACAAACTTAGTCACTGATCGGTGACATTCGTCTATCCTGGCCTGAAAGGAGACGCTACCGGTAGACTGCAGCGAGAACTGCCAGCATCTGAGCCAGCCAGACTCTGTCTGTCTCTCTCATCATGGTCACCTAAATGCAGCGCACAGTAATGGCAGGTTTTGTAATAAGGCAGATCGCGCTAACATAATATGCACTGTTAGTTGATTATTTACCTGCCGCATTAACGGGAGAGGACGTGCAAACGTTTCCGCTGCTGCTGGGTTGAGATTCACGAGTCCAGAGCGGAATTAAAAACACGACATTCATTTAAGGTTATTGCGTGTTTTGTGAGCAAATGCTTTTGCATATTCGTAGTGTTTCCTCCCTTAAATGAAATCTCTACTTTTCAAGTACTGCAAGTTGCCCTGTTGTCATCCGTTCTCGTAAAGCATAGGTGTCAAACTCTGGCCCGTGGGCCAAATTTGGCCCGCAGCCTACTTACATTTGGCTCGCGAAGCCATACCAAATTACTATCAGAGCTGGCCTACTGGTATTATACAGCTAATATATATATTGTTTAGGTTTAGTATTAAGCTTTGCTTGTTCCATATTCAGTTTTTCAGCAAAACGTGTTTGAGTCCATAAGATATGATTCATTCTTATATCTGGAGGAATAAATATATTTCAATAAATATTAATGTTAGCCCGCGACTTTGTTCCAGTTTTGAATTTTGGCCCACTGTGTATTTGAGTTTGACACCCCTGTCGTAAAGTATAACCAAACTTTTGAGCGTTTGAGCCGCTTAGGCGCCGTGTTTCCTGCCAGGTAAATGACACTCCGCAATGTGGTGACGTCATTCGGGGCGACTGGAATCAATAAGGGAATCGTTTGCAAAACTGGCAAACAATTCCAAGGAATTGAAACAGTGGGAACCGGTTCTCAACAAGAAGATTATCTTGTTTATTATCTTATTATTATCTTATCTTATCTTATCTTTTCTTATCTTATCTTATCTTATCTTAAAATGTCAATCATATATATGTAGTTGCTGTAATATTCTGGAAATTTATAATCAAGCTACTTGCACATATTAGAGCTATTTCTCATACTTGGAACTTTGTTACATGTTGTATCAATTAAGTTATTTCAGTCTGTTGCTGTTCTTGTTGTCTTGGAGCAATTGTAACCACACCATTTCCTTAGGGATTATTAAGGATTTTGATTTTGATTCTGATAATTGCCTTCAAGGTCTAGATAGTTGTATCTATCTGTCAGCACCATTATCTTATAATTAATCATCATCATCATAGAAAGTGAGATGAGTGGGCACCCTGAGAGAGAAAACATGCATACTTTTAGAAAAGACAATGAATACTTACTTTCCACCCCAGAAGATTTTGGTGGTGATAACTAAACTGGAGCGCCTTGAGAAAAGACAAATAAACACAAAAATCAGACTGCTGGATTCCAGACATCTCAAATATAATTACTGAAAAAAAATAAGGTGGAGGGTGTATATATATCCCCGCTTCTGCGGGCGGTCTATCCTTCAAGCTTGGGTCCTCTGGGAGCTTGAGGGTCCTGCGCAGTACCTTAGCTGTTCCTAGGACTGCACTCTATAGAGATCTCCAATGTTGTCCCTGGGATCTGCTGGAGCCACTCGTCTAGTTTGGGAGTCACTGCACCTATTGCTCCGATTACCAACGGAACCAGTGTTACCTTCACCCTCCACATTTTCTCGAGCTCTTCTCTGAGTCCTTACTATTTCTCGAGCTTCTTGTGTTCCTTCTCTCTGATGTTGCTGTCATTTGGAACCACTACATCTATCACAACAGCCGTCTTCTTATGTTTGTCTACCACCACTATGTCCGGTTGGTTAGCCATCACCATTTTGTCCATGTCCTGGACGTCCCACAGGATCTTAGCTCGGTCATTCTCCACCCTGTGCGGGCGTCTCCCATTTTGATCTCATGACTTCCAAGTTATACTTGGCACAGATGTTCCTGTATTCTATGCCAGCCACTTGGTTATGGCGTTCCATGTATGCCTTGCCTGCTAGCATCTTACACCCTGCTGTTGTGTGCTGGATTGTCTCTGGAGCATCTTTACACAGCCTGCACCTGGGGTCTTGCCTGGTGTGATAGACCCCAGCCTCAATGGATCTTGTGCTTAGTGCTTGTTCCTGTGCTGCCATGATTAGTGCTTCCGTGCTGTCTTTCGGTCTAGCTTTGTCCGGCCACTGGTAGGATTTCTGGATATTAGCCACCTCCACTATCTGCCGGTGGTGCAGACCGTGCAGTTGTCTGTCCTTCCATGATGGTTCCTTGCCTTCCTCCCCTTTCTTGGGTTTCTGCTGCCTGAGGTATTCACTGAGCACAAGCTCTTCGTGATGTATTCGTGGATGTTTGTTGTCTCATCCTGGACTATGGTGCTGACACTCACTAGTCCCTGGCCTCCTTCCTTCCGCTTAGCGTACAGCCTCAGGGTGCTGGACTTGGGGTGAAACCTGCCATGCATGGTCAGGGGCTTCCTTGTCTTGATGTCAGTGGCTTCTATCTCCTCCTTTGGCCAGCTTATTATTCCAACAGGGTACCTGACGGGCAGGGCATAGTTGTCGATTGCCCAGATCTTGTTCTTACCATTCAGCTGACTTCTCATGACTTGCCTTGCCCTCTGCAGGTACTTGGTGGTTGCAGCTTTTCTAGCGCCTCTTCCCCCAGGTACTTGTAGCTGTCCCCAATGTCTGCAATGTTGCTTTCTGGTAGTTTGATCCCCTCAGTTTTTACTACCTTCCCTCTCTGTGTTATCATCCGACTACATTTCTCCAGTTTGAATGACATTCCGATATCATTGCTGTATATCCTGGTGGTATGGTTCAGTGAATCGATGTCTCGTTTACTCTTAGCATACAGCTTGATGTCATCCATGTACAGGAGATGGCTGACAACTGCTCCATTCTGTAGTCGGTACCATGCAGTTTTATCCTCAGTTAAAGTCAACAACATCTTATCCCAACTGTGCACTCTTTGTGCATGGAAAATTGCTTTTACCTCACTGTCTGACAGTTTTCATGACATCACCATGTCACCATGTAGACTGGAATATGGAATATGTGTTTTTGCAAAGATGATTGTCAAAGCTGCATTCTGCTGGCTCTATCAGTAACCAACAGCTGACACAGGAGTCCCACAGTCTACCCTAATTCAGTAGCGTTATTGGTTGCACTTTCTTATACAGCTTAGTAATAAAGTTCTAGGTAAGGGTGACAAGGTAGAAACAAGTATGTAATAAAATTATTGCCACTCAATTACCAAAATAATAACCGGTTAATATCCAAGTAATATCGTGAAAGCAACAGTGGTCACAGTTAGTTATACTAAATTTTATGTAATTGGATGACAACTGCTCCATTCAACACCATTCTTCCCACAGTCCTGAAGGACAAGCTGGAGAACTCAGGAGTGGACCATCACCATACTACCTGGATTTTGGACTACCTCACCAACCGACCACAGTATGTAATAACTCAGGGCTGTGTGTCAGACGGGGTTGTCTGCAGTACGGGGGCCCCACGGGGAACGGTTCTGGCCCCATTCCTCTTCACCATCTACAATGCAGACTTCTCCCACAACTCCATCCAGTGCTTCCTGCAGAAGTTCTCTGATGACTCTGCAATAGTCGGCCTCATCACTGATGGGGACGACAAGGAGTACAGAGGACTGAACCAGGATTTTGTGGACTGGTGCCAGCTGAACTACCTCCAGATCAACACTAGTAAAACCAAGGAGCTGGTGGTAGACTTCCGCAGGCACAAGCATCCTCCACTGCAACCACTGAACATCCAAGGTATGAACATTGAGGCTGTAGACAGCTCCAGGTACCTTGGTGTTCATCTGATCAACAAACTGGACTGGACTCATAATTCAGACGCCCTCTACAGGAAAGGGCAGAGCAGGCTGTACCTGCTGCGGAGACTCAGGTCTTTTGGAGTGAAGGGCCCACTCCTGAAGACCTTCTATGACTCTGTGGTGGCCTCAGCCATCTTTTATGGTATGGTCTGCTGGAGCGGCAACATCTCTGCCGGGGACAGGAAGAGACTGAACAGGCTGATGCACAGGGCCAGCTCTGTTCTAGGATGCCCTCTGGACCCAGTGGAGGTGGTGAGTGACAGGAGAATGGTGGCTAAGTTTTCATTCCTGTTGGAAAACATATCCCACCCCATCCAGGAGACTCTGACAGCACTGAGCAGCTCCTTCAGTGGGAGCACCCACGATATGGGACGGAGAGATTTTGCAGGTCTTTCCTCCCCACTGCTGTCAGACTCCACAACAAAGACTTTTGCAGCTGATCAAACACACACATCCACACATGTGCAATAAGACTAAGTGCAATACTCTTTTCTGACAAAGTTGTATTTTTACTCAGTTATATATAGCATTTGTATTCTATTTTTATCCTATTGCATATTTTATTCTACTGTATATAGTATTTTATTCTATTCTGTACAGTTGTGTACAGTATATTATTTGTATTGTATTCTAATTTTTGCTATATAACTTTTGCACTGTCCATTTTCTGCTGTGACAAAACAAATTTCCCATGTGTGGGACTAATAAAGGTTATCTTATCTTAGTCAAAGGAGCTTGCAAAGAAAAGTGTCTGGACTTCTTTAAGCTGCTTGAAGACGTTTCACCTCTCATCAGAGAAGCTTCTTCAGTTCAAAGGTCAAATGATGGAGAGTCCCAGATTTAAACCTAGTGGGAGTATCCCCCCGCAGAGGGACAAAAGGACCCCCTGATGATCCTCTAATCGCCTGAGCCATGTTGTGCCATGCGCTTGTGAAGTGGCTGTTTGGTCTCTCCAATGTAGAGGTCTGGGCATTCCTCGCTGCACTGTACAGCATACACGATATTGTTAAGTCTGTGAAGCAGTCCATCTGCATCTTAAGGACAAAGGTCACTCTTTCGAGGATGCCACTGTGAGCGACCATCTTTGAACAGAGGCGGTGGTTTACGACACCAACTGTCTGCCATCTATAATCCAGTTTTGAGTTCCCTCCCCAGACGCCTTAACACCCACTCACATCCTGGGCCATCTGACCTCATGAATTTGCATGATAAGGTGGGGCCAGGTTTTACAATGAGCACACCCAAAACCCTGGCTGATTGGGACCCACACCCAATTTCACACCTTGGCTCAGGCGATTAGAGCATCATCAGGGGGTCCTTTTGTCCCTCTGTGGGGGGATACTCCCACTAGGTTTATATCTGGGACTCTCCACCATTTGACCTTTGAACTGAAGAAGCTTCTCGGATGAGAGGTAAAACGTCTTCAAGCAACTTAAAGAAGTCCAGACGCTTTTCTTTGCAAGCTCCTTTGACTACGATGACCTGGATGACTGAGAACCTTCAGACATCTTATCTTATCTTATTTTGTCTTATTCTGTAGTTGGTATCCGTAGACAGTCTTGTCAATTATCTCACTGGTGTTCAGGCCTATGCAGAACAGCAGTGGGGACAGAGCATCTCCTTGGAAGATCCCGCACTTGATGGTGACTTGTGCTATGGGCTTAATGTTCTCCACCACATCCCCATTGACTTCCTGATGAAGGCTCTTAGGGCCCTGTTGGTCTTGTATAGGTCTAGGCATTCCAGGATCCAGGTGTGAGGCATTGAGTCATAGGCCTTCTTGTAATCAATACAGGCAGTGCACAGATTGGTCAACCTGGTCTTGCAGTCTCAGCTGACTGAGGCTATCAACATCTACGCACTGCTCGTGATCAGGTACCCTGCTGGAATAATAAGCTGGCCAAAGGAGGAGATAGAAGCCACTGACATCAAGACAAGGAAGCTCCTGACAATGCATGGAGGGTTCACCCCAAGTCCAGCACCCTGAGGCTCTACCACACCAGGCAAAACCCCAGGTGCAGGCTGTGTAAAGAAGCCCCAGACAATTCAGCACATAACAGCAGGGTGTAAGATGCTAGCTGGCAGGGCATACATGGAACTCCACAACCAAGTGGCCGGCATAGTATACAGAAACATCTGTGCTAAATATGGCCTGGAAGTCATGAGATCAAAATGGGAGACACCTCCAAGAGGGGTGGAGAATGACTGAGCTAAGATCCTGTGGGGCTTGTAGACACAGAGAGACAAAATGGTGATGGCTAACCAACCGGACATAGTGGCGGTAGACAAACAGAAGAAGATGGCCGTAGTGATAGATGTAGCAGTTCCCAATAACATCAGCATCAGGAAGAAGGAACATGAGAACCTAGAGAAATACCAAGGGCTCAAAGAAGAGCTTGAGAAAATGTTGAGGGTGAAGGTAACAGTGGTCCCAATGGTAATTGGAGCACTAGGTGTGGCAAACAACATCGGAGATCTCTGTCCAGAAGAGCGCAGTCCTAGGATCCAGCTAAGATACTGTGCAGGACCCTCAAGCCGTCGGGCCTCTGGTAGAGGACCCGAGCTTTGAGGATAGACCGTCTGAAGGGGTAAGAGGGGAATTATTTTTATTATATATACATATAAAAGGAACGCAAATCCCTATGTGTTTGTCCTCCCTCCTGTTCACTGACAACTATTGTCCCCTTTGGTGGTGGTCCTGAGGGTTGCTGACCAACTATTGTTCATGTGAGTCATCATGTAAGCTAAGGTGGCCTGTTGAGGTCACCTGACCTCAATGAATTTTGGTCATTACCTGCAGGGTTCTGCTCTGACAAGGAAGGCAAGTAGTGCTTACCTCATCAAATCTAAAAATAGACATAGATTAAAACAAAGGGATATCTGTTTTTTCATCTCAGACTGTTTTCTGGTGGCTTACATATGCACATTGCAGATGAACCTCGGGCCTTTCTCAGTAAAGTTATCGGAGACAAAGCTTATGAGGCAAGATGCAGCTGGTTCTGCTTTCAATGCTTTATAAGATCAGTTATTATTTTTGCTTTGTGTAGAAACACAGCTGGTATTAGTAAATAAATAACATTCACTTATTGATCATCATAGCAGACAAGCCTCCTATTGGTAACAAAGCACCATGCTAACGTACCGATATACCAATTGCATTAGTGAGCAAAGCTGACCATGATCGAGATTTAGACAAGAGCTCTGTGTCATGTTTTGACACAAATGGGACTCAAAATTCCAGTGTTGGGAAGGAGCATGGCCGACTACTCGGTTGAATTTTGGACCTTGCCTGAGGAGACCAGGTGGGGTCAGCCAGCGTTGATAAGTACTCTACTGAATAACCTATGCTAAAAAGGGAGCTTCTACTGTGAGAATTGCCTGTGACTCTTTCTGCTATTATGAATTTGTGTGTAAAGGTGGATGAACACGTGTCGCGGAGCAAGAGACTACAACTCCCAGAGGCCTCTAGGATGCGGGAAAATGACACGCAGGCAGTGGCGTGGGAAAACGGGACAGGAATTCTGAGGACGAGGGTGAGCAACCCATGCAAAATGTGCGTTCCAGATCATCTCCTGAGGAGCGACAACGTTGGTGGAGGGCCGATGAGTGCTTCTACTGCGGCCGCAGAGTCCATATTGCCATCTCTTGTCCAGCACAGCCAAAAGATTGCACCCGCCAGTAGAGAGGAGAGTACGGGAAGGCGAGGTTTCCTATTTATGGTCCCCTCCACGTTTAATGCTTGCGGCTAAGCTAACTGTTCACTCGGTTTCCTACCAGCTCCATGCACTAATTGATTCTGTGGCAGAGCAAAATTTCATTGACGCCTCGGTTGCTTACTCACTCCAATTCACCGCCCTCAGTGGTCAGCGTCTCCCGGAAATTCAATTCAATTCAATTCAATTCAATTCAATTCAATTTTATTTATATAGCGCCAAATCACAACATAAGTCGCCTCAAGGCGCTTCATAGATACAGAGAAAAAACCCCAA
>NW_005187797.1:170904-178838 GCF_000239375.1 Pundamilia nyererei | reverse complement strand
AGCTGCTCTGCTCTATGTTGGTACAGGGCATTGAAGATGATAACAGTGGGTGGATTATATTCTTAAACTTAGTTACAGCGCTTTCAGAAAGACATCTACTGTGATAAAGTCTACTCTCCACCGCTGTGCAATCAATTATTGTAAATGAAAATGTTATCAGGAAATGATCAGACAGGAGAGGGTTTTCAGGAAACACTGTTAAATGTTCAGTTTCTATGCCATATGTTAAAACAAGATCTAGAGTGTGATTAAAGTGGTGGGTGGGTTCTTTTACATTTTGAGAGAAACCAATCACCCACACGGAGCCAATATCCTTAACCCTCTCTGGTAATCACTCTGAAACTTCTCCTGGGTGCACCACTCCCAACCAGCCAATTATACAGTCTTTTACAGCCAGAACGAGAAAGCATGGAAGAAAACATTAACAAGTCTCTCGCCTCAGGTCTAATTCGCCTGTCATCATCCCCTGTTGCTGCGGGTTTCTTTTTGTTACTAAGTAAGACAAAAGCCTATGACTGTGCATTGACTATCGGGGTCTCACATAACAATCAAAGAAAAAGTACCCGCTGTCGCTATTGACCTCAGTATATGAACTTCTCCAGGGAGCCACAATCTTTACTAAGCTGGATCTGCGGATGCTTACCACTTGGTTAGAAGAAGGGAGGGGGATGAGTGGAAGACAGCCTTCAACACACATTTAGGCCATTTTGAGTATCTTGTCATGCCATTCGGCCTCACCAATGTCCCAGCTGTGTTTCAGGCCTTAGTCAACCACGTGCTCTGGGATTTCATAAATCACTTTGTCTTCGTCTATCTTGATGACATCCTCATCTTTTCACGTTCAGTCCCCGAATATGAACGTCACGTCAGACTGGTTTTGCAATGCCACCTCGATAATCGTCTATTCGTGAAAGGAGAGATGTGTGAGTTTCTTGTAACTATTGTTTCCTTTTTGGGCTACATCATCGAAAAAGGTAATCTCAGGGCCGACCCAGCTAAGGCTCAAGCTGTCATTAACTAGCCTGCCCCATTAAACCGTAAGCAGCTCCAAAGTTTCTTGGGTTTTGCACATTTTTACTGACGTTTCATTCGTGACTATAGTAAGCTTGCTCTGCCACTAATCTGTCTCACTTCACTCAAGGTTCCCTTCTGCTGGGAGGAGTCACGCTTGGATTATTGTAATTCGCTGTTTATGTGTCTAAGCAAAGGTTCTCTGGATCGTCTGCAGGTTGTGCAAAACGCTGTAGCTAGGCTTTTGACAAAATCCTCCAAGTACTCACATGTGACACCGTTATTATCTCAGTTACACTGGCTTCCTGTTAAATTTAGAGTTGATTTTAAGATCCTGGTCTTGACCTACAGAGCTGTGCATGGACTGGAACCTGCCTACATCTTTGATCTGCTACAGCCCTATGTCCCTAGCAGGTCTTTGAGGTCATCTGATCAGGGCTTACTTGCTATAAAAATACTAAGAGGAGGACTAAGGGGGATAGAGTTTTTGCCACTGTGGCCCCTAGACTGTGGAACTCTCTCCCCCAAGCATTAAGAACTGTGGACTCAGTAGCTGTTTTTAAAAAAACAACTCAAACAACACTGCTAAATTCAAACTCAGCACAACGGGAGAAACTTTAGAAAATGTATTTACAAATGAAAAATAGTTTCCTGAGAGGCTAGCGTGGCAAAACTGACTGCAGAAACTGAACAAAAAAATCTGTGAAAGAGAAAAGGAAAAATTATCTGGGACAGAGGAGAGTGTGGAAGAATCTCTGATCTAGTATGATTAGCCTTGGTTTAAAAACGGGTGTCGGTCACTATCAGGCAAGGTTTCAGGTGAACCCATCGTGAAACTTACCCACCCTATCATGTGACTCACTGAGATCAAATGAGGATCATTAAGGGTTTTCGCTTAGATAGCAGTCGTCCTTCTTCTCTCCTGGATCACCTGGAGCTTTCTTTAGGTGCCCAGCTTTGAAAAATGTCCAGCTGGGATAATCACATTTAATCAGGGCCTTCTTGATGTTTTTCTGCTTCCCTGGCCGCTGTTAATGTGGGGATGGTGTTTGCCCTGTGTTGTAGCATCCTGATGATATCCAGTTTGTGCTCCAGTGATCAGTGGTCATTGGTCAGTAGTCATGACAATTTGCATATGCATTTGTCAGTGGTGCTAGTTTCAGTCATTGTGCAAAGGAAGTGTTTCTAAGGTTGGGGAAACTTGGAGATAGCTGAGAATGAAAAAGTCATTTAGATGAGTTACGAAACGTTTCTCCCACTGAAAACGTTATGTCCAAATGTGTGACCAGGTGTGGATTGCAGGACTGGGTTCTCAGATGATAAGCCTTAGTTTGCTTCCAGATTGGTGGTTCTCTGTGTCCAGGACCTGGTACTTCGGTGTGTGTTGATTTTCTCAACAAAATTTGGGGATTTTCTCAACAAAACTGGGGTGGCTTTAGCTCAGGTGGTAGAGCGGGTCACCGGAAGGTCGGTGGTTCGATCCCAGGCTCCTCCTGTCTACATGCCAAATATCCTTGGGCAAGATACTAACCCCATGTTTGCCTACTGGTGGTGGTCAGAGGGCCCGGTGGGGCCAGTGTCCGGCAGCCTCGCCTCTGTCAGTGCGCCCCAGGGCAGCTGTGGGTACAATATAGCTTGCCATCACCAGTGTGTGAATGTGTGTGTGAATGTGTGAATGACTGAATGTAGTGTAAAGCGCTTTGGGGTCCTTAGGAACTAAGTAAAGCGCTATACAAATACAGGCCATTTACCATTCTCTTTTGTTCAAATTTTTTCTTACTTATTTCCTTGTTCTTACTTTGTGCTTTTGTCTGTTTTAATAGCTTTCCTTCAATCATACATAATTTATTTAGGAATTAATAGCTCTGTGTGTCGATGAGAGGAAAAGAAGAAGGGACCCAAATGTAGGACTCATGGTGAGAGTTGATGGAGTTTATTATAGTGAGTGGGATGAGCAGAACATAAGATGGCTGACTGAAATGACTAGCTGACTGACTGAACTGAACACACGGAATTAACATCATCAACAATGACACAAGAACAAACAGAAGGTAACTGAGGACTTAAATACACAGGCTGATGGTAATGATGAGAGACCGGTGAGTACAAAGCTGAACATAATCTCACTAATGATACATGGAAATAACTAGAACACAACACACAGGCAACATAAATGAGTGAGAAATAAACTGAACCTGACAAAACCAAAAACACTGGGTCAACGACCCAGGAACCCTGACACTTTTCGAGGTGGGTGCAGCCAGGTATGGGAAGACGTGTGGCTTTAATTGGACAACTCTTGGTCCACTAGGCAAACGGTTCTCAAGGTGGAATCATTTGGGGCCAGCTCACGCAGCTCGGTCGATCTTGAGTCACAATTTCTCACTCCACAGATAATTCAGTATTTAATTGACGTGACATAAAATAATAATTTCCAACTAACAAGAGGAAGAAACTGGAGATGTTTGATTGACCTCTTCTTTCAAGCGTCCCGCATCTCACACCCTCCTCTGTCATTCCATTAAGGGCATTTTATTACACTTTTCAACCCAAAACTAACCCAAAAATAGAGACCACTTCACTCATCTTGAATTTAAACTTTTAGCATATTGTAGGCGGACAGGTTTTTGTGGTTGGTCCAGACCTTAAAAGGGTGCTCACCCCCCATTAACCAGTGCTTCTAACTCTCTTTAACCAGCAGCTCATGGTAACTTATGGTTAATTGGTGACTTTATTGTCCCCAATAGGAAATTGATTTGCAGCATGTCTACTCAGCAACAACACATAAATTGGATGACACTGAGTGATAGGATAGGGACAGCCTGCTGGCCACCACAAGAGCTGCTCCTTCTCACCTCACCTCACCTCACCTCACCTCACCTCAGAAAAGTCATGACACTTTTCAGGTGAGGATAAGCAATGAGAAAAGAAGGTGAAAGAATATCCCCACCATAAAGTTCTGAAGCATCCACCTCATGCTTTATTATGAGTTTGAAAGTTTGAAATAGGAAACTCAATGACTTTCTTTAGCTTTTTGGCTTCGGTCTTCATTTGCACACTCTCAAATATACACTATTTTGCCAGAAGTAAATGTGTGTCTGCCTTGACACTGTATTTACGGAAAGTTTTGACCATTCTTCCTGAAAGCACATTTATGATATCTGAAACTGTCATTGGACAAGAAGGCCTGACTCTCAGTCTTTGCTCTAATTCATCACAATCTGGTTCTAACAGGTTGAGATCAGGACTCTGTGCAGGTTAGTCAAGTTCTTCTACACCAAGCTTTATAGACCGCGCTTTTTGCTACGGTGCACAGTCATGTCAGAAAAGGAATGGCCATCCCCAAATTGTTTCCACAAAGTTGAGGGCATGAAATTATCCAAAAAGTCTCGGTATGCCAAAGCATTTAAGAGTTCAACACCAATTCCTGAAAAAAAAAACCCCCACACCATAATCCTCTCTATACCAAACTTTACCCTTGGCACAGTGCAATCAGATAAGTGCTTTTCTTATGGCAACTGTGAAACCCAGACTATTCCATCGGATTGCCAGACAGGGAAGTGTAATTCATCACTCCACGTCTTGGTTTCTCTAGAGTCCAGCAGTGACGTACTTTACACCATTGCATTCAACACTTTGAACTACACTTGGTGGCGTAAGGCTTTTGATGCAGCTGCTTAGCCATGGAAACCCATTCTCTCACAAGCCTTTCTTGGGGGAGGTCAGTTTCCTGCTCCAGTGCTAGCTGGCCTTTGTGCGTCGCATCGCTCTTTTTCTGATGATGCCTTTGTAATTCCTTTGAGGTCGGCTACTTACAAGATAAGGGTCTAATGTGGGCAGAGGCTTATTTACTGTCGTGAGCCATTTCTATATGTTCATTCTAAGAGTTTGTTTAGAAGCTTAAGGCATCCTTTGCTCACCCTCTCAGTGGGGGCACAGTGCAAAGGCGCCTACTGGCCCTTCGGCAGGGAAACAAATGTGTCGACGAGCATGTCTTTAAGTTCCGCACACTTGGGGCTAGTTCCAGTTGGCCCGCTGACATACTCCATGGAGTGTTCTTGAATTTCCTCAATGACTCCATGAAGGACCAGCTAAAATCCCAGGATGAGATGTGCTCCTTTGAGGATCTCGTTTCCCTCATTTTGAGGTTTGATAATTAACTACAGGTCCCAGGTGCCACTTCAAGTAGTCGTCGTTCGGGTTGAGGCCCATGCTAGGGCTGCGGCCAAGGAGTATGTGTCAGCCTTTACTTTTTCTCCAGAAGGAAGAGCCGCATTAAGCCTCCATCTGGTCTATTACATCCGTCAAAGTCGACCCATTTTTGTTGCACTTGAGTGCCATGCTCACTGCTAAACTGCTCATAGACCATGTTTTCAAACTGCACAGTCTCCTTGTAGAAATAGTTTCAGACAGGAGTCCCCAGTTTCTGTCTCAGGTGTGAAAGGCTTTCTGTTCTGCTGTAGGAGATAAAGTGCACTTAAGTTCAGGATGTCATCCTCAGAACAATGGAGAGACTGAACGCCTGAATCAAGAGCTGGAGGCAGCTCTTTGCTGTGGCATCACAGAATGTGGCTTCTTAGAGTGATCAGCTACTCGGAGTAGATAGAGTAGTAGCGTACAACACACTGACCTGCTCAGCCAATGGTCTCTCACCTTTTGAAGTTTCCAGTGGGTAAGAGGCAGCGACTATCCCTGCCTTACCTGGGCGGAGCTGGGGCATCCTTCTCTCCTCTTCTGTTCACCTGCTACTCATCTCCAATGAACTGCCATACTTGAGGACCAGTGCGTCCATCCACACTTCACCAGATTATCAGCTCTCTTAGAGTGGTAAATGGGCTAGTTGTTAGTCTTACTTTCATTGAATGATTCCATGCCAAGTGGATAATTCTGTTTCTCCTCCAATCTCTAGAGACTCAACCAAGGCTTCTCCTCTCAATACGTCCCTGGTTCCCTCTCGCTCAGAATCCAAGTAAGGCATCTCACAATCTCACTCGGGATAACATTCTCTTCTTGAGTTCCCTGCTCTGCCTGATCTAACCTCTCCTTCCCTAGATCCAGCCTGCCCATATGCTTGCTGGTCTCTCACCCAGTTAAACTCTGTGTTCCAAGTGACTCTTAATTTCCTTTTGCACATATTTAAGAAATTATTGTTTTCCTCAGTTTGTGTTGAAGTCAGTAAAGTATCACAAAGCTTTTTCTGCATCTTGCTGCTTCTTCCCCGAGTCCTGCACTTGAGTCCAACTAAGTTATTCACTTTGTATGTCTTAAAAGATACTATATAAATGAAATTTTACTTACTTGGACCGCCTCCAAAGGGGACAAGCAAAACCGGGTGTTAAATACTTGTGATTCTCCATCTTTTATTTTTAGAACTGAAGAAGCTTCTAACATGAAAGGTGAAACATCTCCACAAACTTAAAGAAGTCCAGTTGCCTTCTATTTTCAAGCTTTTTAAGACCTTAAAAATGTAAAAATGTGATCAAATGGACCTAACACATCTTTCCAATTACATAATTAGAAAGGGTGAATGCCAAAAAGAAGAAACAATCTGTGCAAAACTAAATACACCCCATTTTTCATTTGCCTGTAGTTTTCAATTCAATGTATTTATTACATATATAATAATAATAATAATAATACAAATAATAATAATAATAATAATAATAACATAGAATGATATGTCATGTTTACTAATTTATCATTCAGGTTACATTTACCTAATTTTAAGACCTGCTAAGGACCTGCTGGTGTGGCAGCACCACAATTGTGGTCTTTTTCATTAATGATTAGGGATGGGTACCGGTATCCGGTGCCATGATGGCAACAGTTCTGACATAAACGGTAGTAACCAGACCGAAAAGCAGCGCACATTTCGGTGCTTTTTTTTTTCCTGAGCTGTGATACACTTTATATTCTAGCCAATCATTTTACGTTTCCGAGGATAGTAGGCGGGTCCAGGTACGTGCGTTCTTTTAGAGCAGAGCAACAGATTAAAAATGCCCAAGGCGAAGCAGTCAAAAGTCTGGCTGTATTTCTCAGCAAAAGATGCAAACACAGCAGCCTGCAACAAGTCCTTTAAGGTGAAACTGTGCAAAGGAGCTAACACCTCGAATCTGATGAAACACCTGGCGACGCATAGCATTTTTTTTAAAAGCCGAGAAATGCGCCGTATTTGATGGCAGCAGCAGCCGTTCTTCTCTGCGTGAGTAGCTTAATGTTGTTCGTGTGTAATTTACGTTTAGTAGGCTAACCACGTTATTACATTAATGCATGTAAGGTGAACTAGCAAACATCATCATAGCTACATGCGGCTGTCTTCGAAACAAAAAACAAGGAGCACAAGAGACCAGAACAACCCAAAAACAGGTCAACACAAAACAAGACTATTCACGAGTCCACAGCAAAGCACGGGGGTCGACCGTGCACACTGCAACGGCGGCGACGGGCAAACAGTTCTGGAGGCCGACCGTGCACACGGCAACGGCGGCAACGGGCAAACAGTTCTGGAGGCCGACCGTGCGTGCAGCAACGGCGGCGAGGAAGCGGGTCCGGGGGCCAACCGTGCGGACGGCAACGGCGGCGCGAATGCAGTTCTGGAGGCCGGCAATGCGGAAGGCAGTGGCGGCGCGTAGGAGGTCGTCCACGCAGAAGGCAGGGGTGGCAACAAAAGTCCGGAGGGCGGCCACGATGCCAGCGGCGGCGACAAACCTTTTCCGGAGGCCGTCCCCGAAGGCCATGATGCCACCTTATAGGCCTGGAAAACGGCCGGCAGAGGCTAGGCGGAACAGGTCGAGCTGGCTCTGACGGCGGCGTGGCAACCACAGGACCAGACGAGGCAGGACCAGACGAGGCAGGACCAGGCGTGGATGAAGGCACGGAGGCAGGACCACGCGTGGATGAAGGCACGGAGGCTGGACCAGGCG
>NW_005187797.1:169392-170537 GCF_000239375.1 Pundamilia nyererei | reverse complement strand
ATGATGATGGCAGCGGGACGGCTGCAGAACCTGACGGCAGCGGTGATGCTGCAGGAGGTGATGTGGAGATGTGCTGGCTGGGTCCTCCAGGACCCTCAGCTAACGAGGCGTGGTGCTGGGCGGGCTCCTCGGGCCCTCCAGCAGACGTGGCATGAGGCTGGACGGGCTCCTCGGGCCCTCCAGCAGACGTGGCATGAGGCTGGATGGGTTCACCTGAACCCCCAGCTAACATGGCCTGAGCCTGGACGGGCTCCTCTGGCCCTCCAGTGGAAACAGACACTGAAGCAGCAGGTACGGAGACCTCTGCCAGTGTGGACACTGGCTGGGACTGAGCAGCACAGTGGCTAGACTCAGGCAGCAACAGTGGGATGCAGTCCTCAGAGGGCTGAAAGTGTTCCCCAATACGCTCAGCAGAGGACTGAGGCGGACGGGTGAACTCACTTGAACTCTCAGGGGGTGCTGAGAGCTGAGACTGGTCAGGTGAGTTCTCCGGTGAGGCTGCTGGCACTGGCGTCTTGACCTCTAGGGGTCCAGAGTTGGCTGGTGACTGACACCCAGCCTCTGGGGAGGCCCTAGAGGGAGCAACTGTCTCTGACATGGCCAGCGTAAGAGAACCAGCAGATGTTGTGGTGGAGTGTGTTCCCTGCTTGTAATGAACAGATGAAAAAAGTTCTTTTCGGGTTGAATGGACTTAACTTGTTGTGCAGGAGGAGTTGGTGAAGATGATGGCTGAATAGGTGGCTGAGCTGATAATAAGGCTGATGAGTCTAATACCAACTGAGCTATTGACTGGGCTATGGATTGTAACATAGTGTCTACTAAGTCTGGCTGAGACTGTAACTGGGCTATGGGTAGTAAGGCTGAATGTGATGGAGGTGACGGCTGGGCAGCTAACTGAGCTTCTGGCTGGGAAGCTAACTCAACAAACCCAGCCCCGGTATAAACAGTCACAAGATCTGGCGAAACAGACAGTGTGTCTTTTCCACTCATCACAGCCAGCAACTCAGGAGTCCTAATCTCCGGCTGTGGGGTGACGCGCCGGCGGCGCGATCGTCGCTTCCTCTTGGGCAAAACCTCCGGCGGGCCGGGCAAAACCGCCGGCGGGCCGGGAAAAACCTCCGGCGAGCCGGGAAAAACCTCCGGCG
>NW_005187797.1:164626-169112 GCF_000239375.1 Pundamilia nyererei | reverse complement strand
GTACTGTCACGGCGAGTGAGAGGAGCCGTGTGGAGGAGGAAAAGGAGGATCCACACGCAGGCAGTCGTGAAGGTGTAAAAGGTGATTTATTGAACACAAAAGGAGAGGCAAACGGCAACACGGAGAAATAAACTATACTGGGAAACAACTAAAACTACAAAGCACAAACCTGAATGAGAGCGAGCGGAAACAGATGATGGTTGACTGCAGGGAAACACACAGATAAGGCAGGGTGGAAACACAGATGGACCAGCAACAACAATGACGGAAGACATGACTTAAATACACAGAGAACCACAGGGGAATTACACACAGGTGGTGGACACAGCTGGGAATAATCAACAAGACGAGACAAAGGTAAAACTGAACACACTCACATGAGACGCAGACCTTCACAATAAAACAGGAAACAAAACACACTTTACTAAGACAGACTAGACAGAGACAGACTTGAAATGACATATGAAACTAAACCCACATAAACAGAAACATGGAACTCTAATAATAGACATAAACATTACCATAACACGACAAGAGAACAAGAACACAATCCCTGATGCAAACTTAAATCAAAACACAATAAACTCAAAATACTGGGTCCAACGGACCCAGAACCGTGACACCTTTTTTGTTCTGTCTCATAAGCGGTCTTCCTGTCTGTAAGGTTCTATATTTTAATTTTTCAATAAACCACTTCAACACTAGTCATTTTCATACAGTTACCTACAGTATATGTTTAGGTTATGTTTAGGTTATCCTTCCTGCTCCTTCAAATCCCATTCTACTTTGTTCCCACAGATGACCTGTGTATACGAGAGTTTATTGTCCAGGTGTTTGGAAGAATATGTACCAGTGATAACACTAAATACCAGTGCAACTAAAACAAATGCAACAGAGTGCACTGGACCGTGATCAGTAGCACTTTCTAATACAGCTGTGTAAAAATGGAGTGGTAACAAGGTGGAAATAAGAAGGTAATAATGTGGATGTTTGCAAGTTATTACAACTTAATTATATCAGAGTAGTATCCAGTTAATTTCCAAGTACTACAATGGTGGAATAATAGTTACAGCTGAGCAATATTACACTAAAATATATGTAATTGGATAAAAAAGGGGGCCAAAACCAAGGGTAATGATGTGGAATAAAGATATGCCCATGAAGCAAAACCAATTAGTAATAGTAGCCTGATACCATGCTAACAATATAATAACTTGTGTTTTTCTGTGTGTTTCTGTGTATTTGAATTTTCCAATTTTTTTTTTGTTTGTTTTAGACAGGCTTCAAATGGTAATAACGTCATAAAAAATAAGATAAGAATAATGGCTGATGTTTTAGCATATCGAGATAATATTACATGTGAAAATGCTGTTAATCCTACCTGAAGTTCCGCTTTGCTTAAAGGAATTTTTTTTAATTGAAATTGAAACAGGTGTTTAACAAAATCCTAAACTACCCGTTTGAATGCAAAAATCTTAAACATGTATAAAGAAATCAAAAGCTAGCCAGAAAATACCAGATTTATTTTATCATGGCTGATATTATTATATATATGAGAAAGAGGTCTACTTAAAACTGTCTTTGAAAAGCTGAACGGAATTATACATATAAATACATAAGTGTTGTCATTGGAGTGTAGGGGATCTTCTATCACAGCATATTTTATATCTAAAAAAGAATCTTAATTGAATTCATACTTTAAATGCCCAGTAAGCAAAAATATGCCATACATATTCTTTCCCCTGCAATTCAAGGTTATGTGGGAAAAGAGAGGTTTATCGTCCCAGCTGTCATTGGTACACCCTGGAAATCATTGCCATGCTGCTAATCACCAGACCACTTTTTTGCCCCAAAAAGAAATGAATGACCTTTCTTTATTCTGGGTATGTACACTGAACAAAAATATAAAAACGAAACACTTTTGTTTTTCAAGACCTGAACTCAAAGACCTGAAACATTTTCTTCATACACAAAAGACCCATTACTCTCAAATATTGTTCACAAATCTGTCTAGATCTGTGTTAGTCCATCCCACCTCACAGGTGTGGCATGTCAAGGTGCTGATTAGACAGAATGAATATTGCACAGGTGGGCCTTAGACTAACCACAACAAAAGGCCACTCTGAAATAAGCAGTTTGATCACACAGCACAATGCTACAGATGTAGCATCATAAATATATTTGGTATTGGTAGCTATGGTTAGCTAGACTGTAAAATAACACTTATATAATGTGGCTAATGTTATTTAAAGTATTCACCTAAAAATTAAGCACCAGCAGTTTGGGTGAGGTGGTTGTAGGTGTGGACTAGTCAGATTACAGTTATTCACCCCTCAGTGAATTTCACACTTCCAGGCTACACCCGTTTAAAATGAATTGTGGGAACAGAAGAATAAGAAGGAATAAGGAATACTTAGGAATTAACTAATTGTGACTTTTATAAGTTTTATACAAATCCTCCAACCAATCAAAACAAAACTGAAATTCTTAACATTAACTTTGTGTAAAGACTTTTAGTCAGTCTGTTGTCACTACAACTAATATGTAGGTAACCTGAAGGTTTTTTTTTTTAATTAACTGATTAATTAATTAATTAATTAGGACCATAAAGGTTTAACAAGTTTTCTCCATATGAAATTTTCTGTGCATTTCTGTTTTTAAGAATATTTTATGACATTATTACTAATTAATAATGAAATTAAGTGAATATTCCAATGTGTTTCAATTATATTAATTTACGCAGAAAAGGAAAAATAAGGATTAATTATCTTACTTTATAAACCAATTATAATGGTGCATACAAAAATACATCAATATCTATGAAATTTGATCAAAGATTGTCCAAATCATGCTTTCTTTAACATTGTCCTTGTTTCAAAATTTTACTTTTTTTTCAGTATGTGTCATCTGCGGCAACTGGTTGGGGTAGGGACAAAGACACACTATAGAAGAGAGCCAGAGATGATGAATAGGTAATAATTAAATGCATCGTGGTGTATAAACACACAGTGAAAAAGGTGATGGAAGAAGAAACTCAGCGCATCATGGGAAACCTCCAGCAGCCTGGGCCTATTGTATTTTAAGACAATTTCAGGGACACCTGATCCAGCCCTAACCATACAAAAAGAAAAGTTTTAAGCCTGATCTTGAAAGTAGAATGTGTTTCCCGAATCCAAACTGTAAGCTGGTTCCACAGAAAAGGGCTCTCTGTGTCTTTAAGACTTTTCTTTACCAAACTGGTGTGTGTTATCTGGCTTCATGGTTTAATACCATCTGCATAACAGTCAAAATGTATGATTTGCCTTCTAATTATACTGCCTAAAGGAAGCATGTATATAAAAATAGTTGGTTCTAGCATGGTACCCTGTGGAATTCCTATATTAATCTTAGTGTATGAAGAGGACTCCCAAATTACATGAACAAAATGGAGTCTGCTAGACAGATATGTTTCAAACCACTGGAGCTCAGTACCTTTATTACCTACCAAGTGCTCTAATCCCTGTAACAAAGTAGTATAGTCAAGTTCTTTCTAAGTAGTGGTGGTATTGCGAACACTTGTGGTACAAGAGACCAATAATAGAGATAGATTGGTCATATTTAGATCGACACATTAATAATGGTAGTTCTTCTTTGAGCAGTCTTGTAGGAAGGGTCTAAAAGACATGTTCATGGTTTGAGGAAGCAATTACAGAAAGATCAATTTGAAAAAAGAGTCAAAATAAATATCAGTGATATTAAAAGTAGCTATACATAATTTTACACCTATGAGATGGTTAGGAATAATTTTTTATCAAATTTATTTTTCTGAAAACAATTTTTTCAGGTTAAATGATGAGCTTCAAAATTAGCGAGACACCATTTCCTCTACAGCTTAAGAGTGATCTGCTTTAAGGTGAGTATTTATAGCGATATTTTCGTGCCACTATTCTGAGCGCACGTCAAAAGAATTTTGCAAGTACAAGTGTTGCATCTTGAGGAGAATTTTATTTTGAGTGAAGAAAAGCTAAATTTGGGTGAACAAAATTCATTGCTGTGTGCAAAAATGTATTTCACTGTTTGCTATTAGGGATGCACCGATACCGATACTGATATCGGGTTGGATACTGTAAAATGTGTGTGTACTCATACTCGTAAAAGTTAACCGATATCATGAACCGATACTAACTTATTTCATTACCGTATTTTCACAACCATAAGGCGCACTTAAAAGTCTTAGATTTTCTTCAAAAAGTACGGCGCGCCCTATAGCGCAGTGCGCCCTGTGTGTTGTAATGAGGACGTAGTAGAAAACACCATGAGAACGCTAAAGGGTGAAGTGTATGCGTTGACTTTATCGCACATACCTGTATAAAAGAACAGGTATGTGCATTATGCAGGACATCGTTGTTTTAACAAACCTGAAAATGGCAAAGAGACATGCTTACGAAGCACAGTTTAAACTGAAGGCCATCAGCTACGCGGAGGAACATGGAAATCGAGCAGCGGC
>NW_005187797.1:162436-163822 GCF_000239375.1 Pundamilia nyererei | reverse complement strand
ACAGCCGATGTGAAAAAACTAGTGAAACAAATGAACTGTGAGCTTGCTGTCATTCCGGGAGGCCTGACAAAGGAACTCCAACCGCTGGACATCGGTGTGAACCGCCCGTTCAAAGTAAGGCTGCGAGCGGCCTGGGAGCGATGGATGACCGATGGAGACCACAGTTTCACCAAGAGTGGAAGGCAGCGCAGGGCAAGTTACACCACAATTTGCCAATGGATTGTAGATGCTTGGGCTAACATGTCTGCTGGCACTGTTGTTCGAGCTTTCGCTGATGATGACGATTACTGGTAATAAAAATGTGAGTAAGGTACCGAACTCAGGTTTGCTCCCGCTTTATTTTTTAAATAGCAGCCCCTCTCACTCAGATCTTTTGCATTTGCTCTTGCGCAGATCTCTGCGGACCTGCTCGCAGTGTGTCACTCGCGCTCTCAACATTTCTGCCCCTGCGCGTTCAACTCTTTCTGTACACCGTTATATTGTTGCCAAAAAGCCAACCAATCACAGACTTGGATGCAAAAAAATCTGATTGGCTGTTTTGGTCTCCAATCAGCTTGTTAGCTACTGTAGCCACAGCCAGGCAAATATCCCAGACTGCATTTCGTCCAAAACTCAAACGAGGCAGTGGATCACAAAATAAATTTTAAGATATTTTCACGTCATATCCCCTGTTCTGTTCTCATTTAAACAGCTGACTCTGAGTTAAATCTAACATAAAATAATATATACATTCAGGAGGAAACATTTTCATAATATGACGGGTGAAATTAAAAATAGACTGACAGCTCTCCAAGTAAGACTTCAGTATTAAATAAAACGGTCCAGTTATGAAGTTAAAATTTAATCTCAGCCAAACCCATTTACTCAGGAATATCAAACACTGAAATAAACCTGAAATTAACTGAAATTAACATTTAGAAGTTATCTAAGTGATTTATATATCATGTTTAACCCCAGTAGCAAAAGACTATGGAACCCCAGGACTGACATAATAAATTAATTAAATACACCATCAAATATTAATTAAAATTGGAAATAATTATTTAATATTTATGGCACATTTAGTTAATTAAATATTGACATATTTAATTAATTATTTAATGGTGTATTTAATTAATTCATTATGCTGGGAGTCCACGCCTGGGCCACCTGGTCAGCCAGAACTGGACTGGGACAAAAAATCGGCCCGGGTATTTTGACTAGAGATGGCACGATACCACTTTTTTATGTCCGATACCGATATCATAAATTTGGATATCTGCCGATACCGATATGAATCCGATATAGTGTTTTTTAATCAACAAATCTTTTTTTTAAAAATATCTTGCTGCATTTTGTATAAGTTTATACTCAAGTTTAAAACAACAACTACACTAAAGCTATTCT
>NW_005187797.1:132237-151949 GCF_000239375.1 Pundamilia nyererei | reverse complement strand
GTTTGATAGTGTTAATTTGGAAAGCCAAAACTCTAGCGGGTCCACCAGACCCATGAACACTGGCTGAGTAACAAAAATACGAACACCACACAAGGGTTAAATGAAAATGTATTTTTTGCACTCTCTGGGCAACTGACTCAGTGATTCAAATGATTCAAAAAACACGATTCACTTTGGTGAGTGACTCATTGAAACTCAATTCAGTAAAAATAATCAAATTTACCATCACTATTCTAATGTGAAAATGTTGTCTCTTGTTGTTGTCTCTGGCTCTCTTTCTCTCTCTTTCCCTCCGGCTCTGTTTCTGTGCTACTGCGAGTGCAACTACCGCCCCTCCCCCCTCTTCCCAGCGCAAAGCACAAGGCTCGCGTGCGGAGTGAAGCGGAAAAAAAGTGCAAGAGAGAGGTTAAGAGAAAGAAAAAAAAAACAACACGGCTCCGTCGTTCACTTTAAAGAGCCGTGTCTAAGAGCCATTTTGTTCGCGACCGACACATCACTAGTCACTACCCTGCTTTTGCACACCACTTTCTTATATGCGTTTTTCTTATTAACACACAGAGCACACATTGCACACGCAAAGTCAGCTGATCTCATCCGATGCAGATTTGCTCCTTGATCAAGTGACATTTGTCCGGATTTTTGGCACGAGTGGCATCGGATCAGCACCGCAGGTGGATCGCCCGATTTTCATACCCAGCCCAGCTGATATTAACCAGAGTAATTTACTAAAATTATATGCACTCCTGTTATTAAGTCCAGTTCAGTCTGCTAATGCTGATACGAATGTTAATAGGTGTGTTGCTTAAGCCTAATAATTCAAATAACAGGCTTGAAATTTACCCGTTATTGTTTTTTCTCTGTATTATAAATTCTGTCTAAGAAGAAATCTGAGGCTGCTGTTGTGAGAATGAACTACCAAAGCTTTTTCTGAATAAATCAATAAAGATCCATTTATGGAAAGCTGTGATGAAGGCAGTTTTTTTCTTTAATTATATCCAACAATATAACATATTTGACCACTTTTAATTGATTTTTCTAACTTTTTAATTATTAATTATTATCTAATTTCTAGTAAGTGGCCCAGCCCAGGCCCTCCTATATTTTTATGTATGTGGCCCTCAGTGAAAAAAGTTTGGACACCCCTGATCTAAAGACATGAACACATTCAGGAAATCCCTTAAAGCATCATTAACAAGTTTGTGGAATATATTGTGCGAGTGAGTGGCATAACTAGGTACTAGGTACTTGAAGTGACCAAGGGGTGTGTTTTCCATTGGTCAGCTCTGCTTCTTATGACAAATTGCTTCTAATGCCACCAGATGGATAGCTGGTGTAACCAATGTTGCTGTCCGCATATGGAGCTGCCATGGGGGAGGCCATGACTGTCTCATCTGTGGAGGAAAGAGAAGAAACCTTAGTATCAATAAACTCAATAAAAGTGTTAAGTGATGAGAATGTGTTGAGCTCCAACTAGTATGCTAAAGAGCTCAGAGTCTTGGCTTACTTGAAGTAGGAAATTATTGAGATGCCTTGGGGAATGGCCAAAAGTGTGACTGGTTCAAGGTAGGTTGTAGAAGCCAAAGAAGAGTGGGCAGACAGAAGAGTTTGACAGAGGTCCGAGGGAGCAAGAAGGCGTCGAGCAGGCAGGTGAGTATAAAAAGGATTCATGGGAGCCACCAGAAAGCGCGTAGGCAGGTGAGCATGGAAATACTCACCTCTCTACTTGCCAAAAGAATAAGAAGTTAGCACATGAGGGAAGAGCACAAATAGCCGACCTGTTTATCACACTAAGCTGATAATCTGATCACATCTGAATGGCAACGCTGTTCCTTTTGAACTGTGGCTGATGGATCGCAGGTGGTCTGCTCAGAAACCAGAAAGACTCTACTCCACAGTGGCAGAGTATCTCTGCTGCACATCTCAACAGTAAAGGAAAAAACATTTACAGACCAGTGGCTGATTATGAGACATGGGTATGTACACATCCGAGTCATTTTCTTGAGGTTGTTCACTCAGAACAGAAGTAGATAGCCTGGAGGATCTTTAAGTGAGAGGTATACCATTTTAGAGTTAACATCAATTTGAAATTACTGAGAGAGATGTTACACTTTATTGAATGGAATTCCTGACTGGGTAAACATTTCTGTAAAGACAGAAATGGAGCCCATAGTGATTTGTTAAAGGATATAAAAGCCGTACATTCTTTACAATAATTTCACCCCACACCACATATGTTTTCAGTTTTAGTATTTTCATGTATTTAGTATTTGATTTTCTTTGGCCATTTTATTATATTTTATATTTATATATTTATGGGAAAAAATATATTATGCAATGTACCTAATGGTTTAATGGTTAATGGTTTAATTATTTATATAGCACATTTAATTACAACAGGAGCGTTGACCAAAGTGCTGTACAAGAATACAACATACATAATAAAAAAACTGTACAGCAATACAACATACCTAATAAAATAACAAATAACTCTCATGCTGTATTAAAAGCCAATAAATAAAAATGCGTTTTAAGATAAGATTTAAAAAGATTGACAGTGGGAGCCTGTCTGATGTATAGGGGTAAATTATTCCACAGCTTAGGCGCTACGACTGCAAATGCTCGATCACCTCTATGAACCAGCCTCAACCTTGATACAGCTAAAAGCAAAAGATCACTTGATCTAAGAGATCTAAAGGGGGTATAAGTCTGCAAGACGTCAGACAAATACACGGGAGGATGTCCATTCAGGGCTTTGTAGGTCAACAATAAATTTTTAAAGTTAATTCTGAAGCGGACAGGGAGCCAATGAAGAGAGGCGAGCACTGGGGAAATGTGTTCACATCCTTTAGTACGTGTCAGAAGACGAGCTGCAGCATTCTGGACCAACTGCAGCCTTGCCAGGCAGGTCTGACTACAGTATAAGGAGTTACAGTAGTCCAGCTGGGATATAATAAAAGCATGAATCGCCCGTTCTAAGTTTTTAAAAGATGAAAATGATCTCACCTTAGATAAAAGCCTCAGTTTGAAGAAGGACCGCTGTACGACTGAGCTAATTTTTTTTTCAAAGGTGAAATTGCTGTCAAATATAACCCCCAAATGTTTTGGCATGCGATTTGATAAAATTTGTGTGAGCTGTTACTCACATAACACTGAACTGTATTAGAAAGAAAATATGAACAGGGAACTGTTAACAAGTCCGAATCATAACGCGCAGTGTTGCCTGTAGTGTCTTTTGATTGATTGTCTGTTTTTTAACTCTGTGAAAAAGAAAAAGAAAGTATTGAAATAGGAAATAACCTTTATTTGGCACAAGTGTACTGAGTGCCTTCAAGGACACACTCAGTACACTTAGTGCCTGGAAGAATGCCCAGGTTGCAAAAAAAAAGGTAATATATGCTCGTTAAAGTACACACACTCATAACTGTTCTTGTGAGAAGCCCATAGAAGGAAAAATGGTATTGTGTGACAGTTTTAAGGCAAAGGAGGGTGGAAGTGATAAAATGTAATAAAAAGCTCACTGGTACCTTCCCCCTTTGAGCACTTGCATGAAACCTTGTATTTGGTGCTTTTGCTCCCTTGCAAGAATTTTTATTCAGTTTACTTCTGAGATATATCTACATATGTATTCATATGTATTATTCTTGAAGGTTTTTGAAATACTATTTATAATAAATGAACATTGTAAAATAAAATGTATATTGTAATCAATAATCGCATTGGGAGGAGGCCCCGGGGCAGACCCAGGACACGCTGGAGAGATTATATCTCTCGGCCTGGGAATGCCTTGGTGTTCCCCTGGATAAGCTGGAGGAGGTCCCAGGACACACTGGAAAGATTATATCTCTCGGCTGGCCTGGGAGCGCCTGGGTGTTCCCCCAGATAAGCTGGAGGAGGTGGCTGGGGAGAGGGAGGTCTGGGCCTCTCTGCTTAGGCTGCTGCCCCCGCGACCCAGCCTCGGATAAAGCGGATGAAGATGGATGGGTGCATTGATATTTTTACCACTAGCTGTTGGATTTTACTTTTTTTTTTTTTTTCCTGTTCACCCGTTTAATCAGTGACTGACAAGATAATAAATGGAAACAGGCAACTTTGTATTTTGCTGCCCTGATTCATGTTTATTACACAGAAATTTCCATACATGTTTCCTTTTAATAAGCCAGAACATTGAACACTATATTTAATCTATTATTATTTTTAAGAAAAGTTGAATGCTGGAAACCCAAGTTAGGATTATATAAAGAATTATCAAATGGTAAAACTATAATATTATGCTAAAACATCAGCCAAAATTAACTTACTATTGAATAATGAGATTATTACCAGCTCCCTATTACCAACTCCTTTTTCTGGTAACTGAGTAGTAGTAGTAACTTGGAAATTTCCAAATTATTACCTTATTATTGCCCCCTTGGTATTCCACTACTACCATATTATTACTGAGCTGTAATAGAGTGCTATCCAATCATCTGAAAACAAAAAAAAATCCCAAAAGATGGGTACACATTTCAAAATAATAATGTAAATCTACTTTTAATATCACAAATTGCAAGCAATCACAAACAAGGCCCAGAAGAACTCTACCTCCATCCTTTCTTTTTTAGGATACTTCCCAAGACAGCTTCAGCTCTTGGAAAAGAATTAATGAAAGAGAGAGAGAGAGATTTTTTAAAGTGTGGCTATTAAAAAAACTCAATTAAATTAATAAATGTTATACACCAAAAAGTTATTCTTTAGCCCTATGACATCCAGCTAGGCTCCAGTCCCCCTGTGACCTTGAATTAATCCTAACCCTTAAGGAAATGAATGAACTGATGGATCAGTAGTTCAAACCTACAGTTACTGTCTTGCAAAGTTAGTTGTTCTGTCTCATATCTCTAAAATAACTAGGCAGCATCCAATGCAATACAACTACTTGGATGCATGTATGTAACTTTGCATAAACAAAACATTTGTCCAGTCACTTTTTATTCAAACAAATTGAAATATAGTAATACTTACTTTCCAGAGTTATAGACTTCAGCTGTGTCAAACAAGTTGATTCCATTCTCGTATGCTATTGTCATGAGTTCTTCTGCCACCTTCAGAAGAGAAACATAATAACTATAAAGATAAGCAGCTGCTGCACAATTATATTTAGGAACATTTTTACCTTAGTCAACGTTTGATAAATATTAGCTTACACTACATAATCCCTTGCTTAAAAATGATGACTTACATTATTTGAAAGAAAAAATAATAATAAACGAAAATGTATTAGATTACTACCACCATATTTTGCAAGTTTGCAACTGTAGCAAACCTATTAGTGCCTTTTTCAGAAGATTGAAGAACAATCTGAAAACAGATTGTAAAGTTAACTCATTTAAAAATCAGTTCAGCTTTGGTGTGTCTATTGTAATTTCTGTACTATTTATCAGCCTTATTGTGAGGTATTAGTATCTCTCTTGGTTCCTAGTACACCCTCTCTATGAAAAACAAAAGAACCTCAAGTACCTCCTAAAACAGTTTTTCGGATGCTTCAGAAAAAGCTTCTCTCTGTGCTATGTTTACTAGGCTCCTGCTAACCACAAGTTTATCCTCCAAAGAATTATTCCTCAGCCAACTCCTACTTTGGATTCGGGAGACAGACACTGAATTGGGTGACCCTGAATCCTCCCTTAGTTATGCTGCAGTAAGCCTAGGCTGCTGCGGGGTTACCAGGATGGACTGAGCAGTTATTTACCAACTGTTAATTTGAATTTAATCATTAGCTATTATTAATCTGTGTCTCTCTTCCACAGTGTATCTTTTCTCTTGTCTCCTCAGATTGTTAGGATTTTTCTCTGTATTATTTCAAATCAAATCAAATCACTTTTATTGTCACATCACATGTGCAGGTACATTGGGTACAGTACATGTGAGTAAAATTCTTGTGTGCGAGCTTCACAAGCAACAGAGTTGTGCAAAATACAATAACGTAAACAAGCAAAATACAAGAATGGCTAAATCTGAAACTAATAAATATATATGTACAATATATAATAGTATATGCATTTCTGGATGTGTATACTAAATTTTTTTCTACGTGTGTGTGTGTGTGTGTGTATACACATATTTTACAAATTAAATAGAGTAAACAATAAAATAAAAAATATAAAAATATACAGAGTTGAGACATGTGCAAAACAGTGGCATTACTGTACAGTATGGAGTGCATAATGTTGAAGTTCTAGTAGTGAAGGTGAGGTGTCTATGACGTGTTCAGCAGTCTGATGGCCTGGTGGAAGAAGCTGTCTCTCAGTCTGCTGGTTCGGGACCAGATGCTGCAGAACCTCCTTCCTGAGGGAAGTAGTCTGAACAGTTTATGGCTGGGGTGACTGGAGTCCTTGATGATCCTCCCCGCTTTCCTCAGGCAGCGCTTCCTGTAGATGTCTTGGAGGGAGGGAAGCTCACCTCCAATTATCCGTTCAGAGCACCGCACTACTCGCTGGAGAGCTTTGCAGTTGTAGGCGGTGCTGTTGCCATACCAGGTGGTGATGCATCCAGTGAGGATGCTCTAGATGGCACAGTGATAGAAGGTCCTGAGGATGCGGGGATTCATGCCAAATCTTTTCAGTCTCCTGAGAAAGAAGAGGCGCTGTTGCGCCCTCTTCACTGTTTTGTTTATGCGTACTGTCAGTGCGCCCCAGGGTGGCTGTGGCTACAATGTAGCTTGCCATCACCAGTGTGTGAATGTGTGTGTGAATGGGTGGATGACTGGATATGTAAAGCGCTTTGGGGTCCTTAGGGACTAGTAAAGCGCTATATAAATACAGGCCATTTAATGACCACGTAAGATCCTCAGCCAGATGTACCCCAAGGAACCGGAAGCTGCTCACTCTCTCCACAGCAGCGCTGTTGATGGTGATGGGGGTGTGTACTTCTCTGCACCTCCGGAAGTCCACTATCAACTCCTTTGTCTTTGCGACGTTGAGTGTGAGATGGTTGTCTTGACACCAGTGGGTCAGGGCGCTGACCTCCTCCCTGTAGGCCGTCTCATCACCGTTGGTGATAAGACCCACCACTGTAGTGTCGTCCGCAAACTTCACAATATTTTAGGGTCTTGCAGTGACTGCTGTTCTGATTTGGCACTGTATAAATTAGGTTTGTGCATAGGTTCAATAAGGACACCTATGCATTCATCTGCCTGCTTTCCTGGGTTTTTGATGCTAATTTATTCTTTGCTTCACCATCACTTTCCTGAGTATAAATTTTTCTATGTCAATAAATCATGTTCAGTTCTTCCAAATATTATCTCCAAATTTAATCACTGAACTGAATCTCCAGTGGCGCTACTTTCTTACTTTCTCCAGTACACTTACTTTTGCTTGTGACACTTGTAAACATTATTCCCCTGTGTACGTCACGAAAGAGGGCATGGGCAGGATTTTTGGTTGAGGTGCCATGTTTCTGGGCCAAACAAAGCGCTAGTGAAAGAGGAGCCAAAGGACATGGATAACACCAGCTATGGTTCGTACTTGCTGTGCGGTCGGTTGTAATGTTAGACCGCACAACACCGGCAAGGGAATAAGCTTGAAAAAGGTTTATCTTTTCATTCTTTCCCCACCTGGAAGCAATATGAGGCCGCTCATGTATCAGATGTTACCAAAAGAAGGCGTCTAGTCTGGATAGCAGCTGTGAGACGAGCTGATATCCAGTTCTCTTCCATCTCCAAATATCTGTTGGTGTGCTCCAGAAATTTTCATTCCAGTAAGCTCTACATATGTTCATATCACTCTTTATCCGGTCTTTAAGTCTGACGTCACTAGCCGTGTTTGGGCTCAAATTCCGCTGCAGGTCCAAAAATCAAACGATCACTGTGGCATCACTGAGAGTTGAAAAACGATCTAAAGTCTTTCATTTGTAATAAAATGATCAGCGTTCTGCTCTACCAGGTGTAACAATTGAGTTTATCATCCAGGCATCCATGAAAACTAAACAGAATTCATGACATTTAACGGAGTTAGAAATTAGCAGGAAGTTTTGGAAACAAATTCAAACGTACACCTCTGCTCTCACTTCCAACATAAATGAAGACAGAAAACTAAACAGCAGTGACGTTTGTAGGGTTACTGAAGTTTGGCTAGCTGGTATATAATGATGTGCTACGTGACCGCTAGCAACACAGCTGTGTGAGCATAATATAAACATGCTAACTTTTTTCCACTTGATGAAAGTTAAAGTGAGGATTCTCGGTGGTCAGGAACAAATGTAATCTTATGGCAGAATGCTGTAAACCAGCGGTCCCCAACCTCTTTTGCGCCACGGACCGGTTTATGCTCGACAATATTTTCACGGACCGGCCTTTAAGGTGTCGCGGATAAATACAACAAAATAAAACTAGTACTGGTACCGAAAAAAAGAAAATTTATTCATAACACATGTGAAAAGACCAAGGAAAACAGAGTAAACGATAAAAACGATAACAAAATAACGCTGAAAACCAATAAAAACCCTGAAAACTATACATTTCACACCTGAGCCTCAACTCTCGCGGCCCGGTACCAAACGATTCACGGACCGGTACTGGTCCGAGGCCCAGGGGTTGGGGACCGCTGCTGTAAACCGACCAAACTTCAGCCAGGAGAACAACTGAGATAATTCATCCACAAGGATGAATAGGTTAGTCAATCATATACTGCTGCATGGGCTGGGCTGTAGCTACATCGTAAGGTTTTCAAAACTGAGCTTTAAAATGATTAGCGGTAATAAAAGCCAAGGGAGGCCAACAGTGATCACTGACTGTTTTTAGGAGCTTTTTTAGATTAAATAGAATAAAATACAAAACATTAAACATGTTAACAACACAAAAGCCATATTAAATGCAGACTACTTTAGGCCCAGAAGCAGGATTCCTCACGCCACCACTTAAAGACCGGATAGCCTATTAGTTTTATTTTCGATGCACTCTGAGGTCATAGCAAATTAGAACAAACATCCTAATGAGTAATTTTGCAGAACTATGTTCTATTTATAGAGTTGCTAATTATTTGGCATTATTGCAAGAAAACCAGCCTATGAAATGGATAAAACACATCGTGACTGGGTTCCAGCACTACACAAGGGGCACTCCGAAATCCCTGCTTCAAACATACCACCATGCCAATCAGATTACTTATTTCATGTGAGGGTGAAGAGGTGACCCTTCTGGATAAGATGGTGAAGGTTTGCTGGGTTTTGGTGAACAGTGTGGTAGTAAAACAAGGGAAAAATTAAACTTGCTCTTGTTAAATATTCTTAAGTCTTGTGCTGTATAAATAGCGGTAATTTTTCAAAAGATACAGTAAATTAATTAGTGTTAGTAGTGGGTGATATCATGTATATGCTGTCATGATTTTGTGTAAACATTTTGTCATTTGTAAACTATAAATGACATGGATTCTACATTGTAACTGATGTGATGTTCTATAAAGTGGTTTTAATAAAAATAAAAAAGGCAAAAATTAGTTTGTTTTTTTATTCAACTTTTGAACAGTGGTACTCAGTCAGTACATATTCAGTAAAGGCAAATTATTTACAAGGCAGTGCACTTCAGCCATAAATCTAGACCCCTAGATAAAACATTATGAGTCATTCCCACAACCCACAGCTTTACTGTGTTCCAGCAAAGTATCCAATAGCAATGACAACTCCTCCACAGTAGCAGGTGGGATTTTTCTTTTTTGAGGACGGCTCCTTTTACCTTTCAATATGGATGGTCTGTTTATGTTTTGATCGAGAGCCGTTTTTTGGGCAGCAGAAGAGAAGAAGTCTATCTTATGGCCAACCTCTGGCTGTATCTTGTAGTGATGTGTTGGTCGCGAACGAAACGGCTCTTAGAGCCGGGTCTTTGACGTGAACGACGCGAGCCGGCTCCTAATCGCCAGCCGTGTTTTTTCTTTTTTTTCCTTCTCTCACCCTCTCTCCCGCACTTTTTTCCGTTTCACTCCGCATGCGAGCCTTGTGCATTGTGCTGGGAAGAGAGAGGAGTGGCGGTAGTTACACTCGCAGTAGCACAGGAACAGAGCAGGAGGGAGAGAGAGAAAGAGAGCCAGGGACAACAATGT
Organism: Pundamilia nyererei; assembly: GCF_000239375.1. Lineage (NCBI taxonomy): Eukaryota > Metazoa > Chordata > Actinopteri > Cichliformes > Cichlidae > Pundamilia > Pundamilia nyererei. Next base: position 141,885 of record NW_005187797.1, on the reverse strand, counting down.
CGTAATCATCCACAACTATTTTCAGTTGCAGATGATAAAGGATTTAGAAAGTTTATTCATGCATATGACAGAGAATGTGCATCTTCTTTTTGTTTTCATATTTTAATTTATATTTAATTGTGTTGTGGTTTTTTAACTCCGCCATTGCCTGGTCCCAAGTCCAGGATGAGAAAGGAGGAGGGTTGGGCGTGGGGCTAGTAACCCCACATTTTAAAAATAAGCCATGCTACAGAAACTGCAACAACAACAAATACATCCCAACAACTGCCTGGACGGGAAGACTCCTCTTCAGTGGGGCTCATGACGCATGCCGGTGAAAGCCTTCGGGAAGCCAGCTCGCCGACAAGTCTTCTTACGGCCAAGACCAGGATAGGGACCTGGAACATCAGAACCCTGTATGAAAGTGGCAAGTCAGCACAGGTGGCCAGTGAGATGAGAAGATACAGCATCAAGGTTCTCGGACTATGTGAGACCCGATGGAATGGAAGCGGCCAGACCAGACTGTCTTCAGGGGAAACCATAATCTACTCCGGGCACGAGAACGCGGACCACAATCACACCCAAGGAGTTGTGCTACTGTTGGCGCCAGAGGCTACGAGGGTGCTGATGGCATGGGAACCCATCTCACCAAGACTTATGATAGCCAGGTTCAACTCCAAGGGCAGGAAGGATCATCATCATTCAATGCTATTCACCCACTAACGCAGCACAAGCAGAAGAAAAAGAAGATTTTTACAGTTCCTTGCAATCCCTTTTTGACCGGACTCCACGAAGAGACATAAAGATTGTCATGGGCGAATTGAATGCGAAGGTGGGAGGCGACAACATAGACAGAGAACTCATCATGGGCAGACAAGGCATAGGCACCTGCAACGAGAACGGAGAGCTGTTAACAGACTTCTGTTGCTTCAATGACCTAGTCATAGGTGGCACCATCTACCCACACAGGAAGATCCATAAGACCACTTGGACTTCACCAGATGGGAATACTGACAACCAGATCGACCACTACACCATCGACGGCAAGTGGAGACGAAGTATGCTGGAAGTCAGAGTAAGGCGTGGCGCAGATGCAGCCTCACACCATCAGCTGCTAGTGGCAACACTGAAGACCAAGCTGAGATCCATCTGTGACTCTTCAGGAAGACCACACCATAAGTTCAACATACAGTTTTTGAAAGACGTCAAGAAAGCAAAAGAGTTCAACTGGGAAGTCAGGAACAGTTTCGAGGCATTGGGGGACAAAGAGACAATAGAGAACCACACCTGATTGTCATGGACTGGATCATGAGAAGAACCCACAGAGGGCAGCAACACCGGTATCCAGTGGACCCTCACCAAACAGCTGGAGGACCTGGATTTTGCAGACAACATCAATCTTCTGTCCCATAAGCAGCAACATGCACAGTACAAGCTTACCCGGCTCGCTGAAGAGGCAGAAAAGATCTTCAGGATCAATGTCAGAAAAACGATGGTGATGCGGTTGAACAACCGACAAGAATATCCACTGCAACTACAGGGAGAAGGCTTGGTGGAAACCAACCGCTTTGTCTACCTAGGAAGCATAGTCAACAGCGACGCAGATGAAGACGTTAGGAGCCGGAACAACAAAGCAAAGCTTGCATTCAACACCCTGCGACCCATCCGGAACTCCAAAGCCTTATCTCAGCACAGCAAGATCTGCATCTTCAACAGCAATGTGAAAGCAGTCCTTCTGTTTGGGTCCGAGACGTGGCGGGTGACCAAGACCCCTACCAGCATTTTCATCAACAAGTGCTTGCGACTCATCCTCAACATCAGATGGCATGAGAACACAAAACACAGGTCTGTGTTTGAGAAGATCTCAAACACAGACCTGTGGAAGAGAACCAGCCAGTCGGTCAAGACATCAAGAAGAGAAAATGGGGCTGGTTGGCCACACACTTCGAACACCACTCGACAACGTTGCAAGGCAAGCACTGGACTGGAACCCACAAGGGAAAAGGAAAGTGGGGAGACCCAAACAGACGTGGAGAAGATTTGTCGAGAGCGAAGTGAAGGTCGTCGGAGTGACATGGACCCAGCTAAAGAGAGCAGCCCAGAACAGAGTCCGTTGGCGTGGTGTTGTTGCGGACCTATGCTCCCCCAGGGGTCAACAGGAAAATTGATTGTGTTGTGGTTTGCAGTGTTTTGTGTTGTTTCACTTTAAATTTGTTTAAAAGGAAAGAGCTGAAAATTTAAATAGTTAAAAGTTGAAATGTGAATAGTTGGTTTTTGTATTATATGATTTATTTATTACATTTTATGTGGAGTGAATAGTATAGTATATTTACGGTGGCTCCTAGAGACAAAGCACTTACAAACTTCAAAACACGTACGAACTCTGAAGCACGTACAAACCCTGAAGCGCATACAAATTCCAAAACACGTAAAAAGTCCATAGCACGTACAAACGCCAAAGCACGTACAAACTCCAAAACACGTAAAAACTCAGAAACACGAAAAAACTCAGAAGTACATAAAAACTCAGAAGAACGTAAAAACTCCAAAAAACGTACAAAAGACAAAAGAAGTGCTCCAGAATGCTACACGCAGTGTTGAGCTTTTGTTACTTAGTGGCTACACAAGCCAGCAAGTACCAACGACTGGATTTGGTGTGTGTTAGTAACAGGTAAATTAACATTTTTTTTAATTATTTGATGATATACATGTAATACACATATGCTTTCAATTGTGTAATTTAAGTGATCTAGGTAGCTCTGTTTTGGAAGTTCAGTTAACGCTAGAAATGTGTTTTAGAGTTTGTACGTGCTTTGGAATTTTTACGTGCTTTTTGGAGTTTGTACGTGTTTTGTCTCTAGGGGCCACCGCATAAATTTATATATAAACATATATAAATAAAACTACTTTTTTTACATTAGTAATTCTTTTTGTGCATAATTTTATATTATTGTTAATAATAAATTTATTAAAGCAACAAAACAACCTGAAGAGCCGGTTCAAAGCCGAAAGAGCCGGCTCTTTTTAGTGAGCCTAGCTGAAAGAGCTGGTTCTCTAAAAAGAGCCGGAAATCCCATCACTAGTATCTTGGTCATGTTACCAGGCAAAACCTTTAACCATTGAGAATAACTAAATCCTTCAGGACACATCAGTGCACTGAACTCACTATGGCTACGTTCACACTGCATGTCTTAATGCTCAATTCTGATTTTTGATCAAATCCAATTTTTTTTTCTGCTTGTTCACACTACAAATAAAATGTGACAGAAAACGCGCTCCTGTGTGAACCCTCAAACCGGCCTGCATGCACACAAGCAGACGTCACACACAACACGCTCTGTTCAGACCCAGACCAAACAGTATTGTTTGACTGATGGACCTTAATATAAAGACTTGCTTTGGACTTTACGTCCCCCAGTTTTGCTTTAAGTTATTTTGTTATTTACATATTGCCTAATAATTAACCTTATTGCCCTGTTAGAGAGTCGAGCGGGGGTTCAAAGGATAGTTGCAGATTTCTGTCAGAATCTGCAGATTATACAGTATAAATAAAACGTTCACGTTGCCTTCCCAACAATTTCACTAACATCTACACGGGATGGACCGGAAGAGTTTGCGATGTCTTCTCGGGCACTTCTCCGGTGCTGATAATTGGCGTCTGTTTTGTGTCAGTGATGTAAAAGACGGATTTAATGCGACATGACCATTCAAACAGCAGTCGCTTTCTAAAACATCAGATATGTATCGGATTCAGTACCACATACGAAAGTGACCCAGATCGGATTTGTGCTGTCAGGAGAAAATTGTATATAGTGTGATCAGCTTCATGAAATGTGTTCTTTTATTGATCATTAAGCAAATGTCTACGTGACTTTTGACATGAACTCTTGTGTGATAAACAACTAACAGCTTCCTCTTTCTGTAAGAACATGCAGACTTAGAAAAGGGGAGCTTCAGCTCTGAGTTCTTAGAATAACTCTGTTATCTTTGTGCACACCGACACAAGCTTGTATAAATAAAGAACGCAGACGGTGATACAGCGCGAGTCCGTGAGTGCCTCTTGCAAGGAAGAGTGCTCTGTGACCGTCCTCGCGAGTAAAAGACAACTGCAGTATTTGTGTTTTCTAACTCAGGTGTCTCAGCTGAAGAACTGCGGGGTGATTTCTAGAAATCCCGCCATGTGCTTTTCACACTGTCATACCATGATTGGATATGGGTCGCATAGGGTCAAAAAAGTCGGATTTGATGCGCTTTCGTGTGCAGTGTGAACGTAGCAGAGCCTCCACATGTTCTCACTGTAATTTGTCCCTCATGAATGAATTTATGCCTGCACCAATTTGAATGTTCGGGGGAAAAACGCATTTTACTCGCAGTACTCGAGCTGACTTACCTTTGTTTGAATGACGACGTACTCACAAATCTTCTACCCAATCTTTGGTGAATTGGATGTGTCCCTCCAGAGATTTATAATTGCAAAACTGGTTCACCTTTTACGCGCTGACTCCACAGACAAGGTACGAAAATATATCAGGCTACATCAATAGTGGAAGGTCTTCAGGGTTTCTATTCCACTGCTTTATTTCATGTGGATCCACATTTCCAATTCAATTCAATTCAATTTTATTTACATAGCGCCAAATCACAACATAAGTCGCCTCAAGGCGCTTCATAGATACAGAGAAAAACCCAACAATCATATGACCCCCTATGAGCAAGCACTTTGGCAACAGTGGGAAGGAAAAACTCCCTTTTAACAGGAAGAAACCTCCGGCAGAACCAGGCTCAGGGAGGGGCGGCCATCTGTTGGGGTGAGAGAAGGAAGACAGGATAAAAGACATGCTGTGGAAGAGAGACAGAGGTTAATAACAGATATGATTCAATGCAGAGAGGTCTGTTAATACATAGTGAGCGAGAATGCACGCTATTTTCTGCAAGTACCATCTCTTTGCATCCAGACGCAATCTGTCTCTGTACCGTCCTTTTTCTTTTAAACTGCTTTTAAGCATGTTTCTCGCAACCGTCCTTCCAACACAGTGTGTTTGTTTTGATTTGTGGCCCCTATATATGGCGCCGTGCTCCCACAATACATTACGTCAACTCCAAAGCCCTATCGTTGAGTCACTTCCGGTATTTCAGACAATCCCTTTCCATCAAGAGCCACTTGTTAATTTGTTGCGGACTTGTTAATTTGTTGTGGACTTGTTAAAGTGTTTTCTGAAATGTTACTTTTTTGTCAATTTTTTTATTTGTTTTTTTTTTAATGTAAAAGTGTTTTCGGGAAATTTTATTTTGTTGTTGATGTTGTACATGTCATTTGCACCTCCCAGCAATCGTAGAAATTTAACCAGAGTGAGAAAACACATATACATAGCCACAATTTGATTCCAGCCAGTTGATATTTCACATTTGCACTGCAAATCTTGACCTAAATTACAAGTCAGTTTTTCTGACAGTTACTTTAACTTTAAATAAGAAAACACCCGATGCCACTACGGACACAAGTCGTAACTATGGCTAAATGCAAAGGTTTTGACCCAGCATATATAACTTGCTGAAGCTGACTAGGTGGTAATATGAGCTTTTTATATTAAGTGCTGCTAGTTTTGTCCAAGCATACACCTGACTGTAGCCAAAGTAAGATATTTAAGATATTTTTCATACTTTCCTCAGCCTTTCTGACTTGCAGTCATGCACTTTTTGTACATATACTCTGCTCAGAACAAGTACAGGAATAATTAGAAAACATTTCAGATTTCAATGAGAAAACAATCATGCTGAATATCCCAGCTGTCTATTTTCGTTTCAAATTATGAAAATGATTCATTAAACGTTTGTCGTTGTTACAGTAAAATATATAAGTTTTTTCTACTTTGGATTTTTAAGCAAGCACTTGATGACAATGAGAAGGAAAAACTCCCTTTTAACAGAAAGGAGCAAGTCTCTGGTAAGGGCAGGCATTTGACTCAACCAGCTGGGGGTAACGAAGAGTGATAGAATAAAAGAATAAGCACCACAGTCATATTAACTGTCAGAATTCTTGGACGAGGATGAGGAGTAGTGATAATCTTGTACTCAAAATTAATAATCAACCATAGAACCAGACAGAGTTTTAGCTCATTTCAAAGCCTGACTCTTAGCCTTGTCCACCTTAATTGGAAAACTAAAAAAAATAATTTTATTTGTCATTATTGTCTCACAATCTCTGATAGGAATATTGTTTTGGTTTTGTTAGCTTTTATTTTAAAGTCCACTAACCAGTCTCGCTTTTGAGCTCAACTTCCTGAAGGCCAGATTCATGGAGTGTTTGCATGTCCATAGGCTAATTATGTTCATCTGAAGGGAATTCCCTAATTGTCCACCTTCAGTGGGGTAAACCATTGAGGGTTTGAGAGCTGAGGGTGGGAGAGGACTGAATGTTTACTTTGATTTAATTTAGTTTGTTTGTATATTATTTAATTGCCATTAGTTTTGTAGTCAGATTTATGTGTAGTGTATTAAAATGACAGCAGTATTTCACTGTATATGCTTATTTGTAGGTGGAGTGTTGAGGCGGATCTCTTAATTTTGTTGGTGGCATGGTCTGTGTCTATTTAAGGAAGATTTAAGCTTGATAAGGGGATTTGACAAGGTTGACATAAGCTGTGGCTAACGTTAAGATGTACCACTGGTGTGATTGTTGAACCTTTTTCTACTTAAAAGAATTATATTCAGAGCCCTGAAAAACTGCTGAAGTCTGTTGATGCCTTTTTTCCATCATCTGTTGCCTTTCATGACCACCAGTATTCCATCCTGTCTGAGGGTTTATTAACAACGGACCTCTACAACATCTAACAATTCATCATTGATTGAAGAAAATAAGAAAAACGCTTGGTTTATTTACAGCACTGTAGCCAAGCTGTCAAAGAGTCAGAGCCTGGTTAGCCAAGCATTCTTTTAAACTTTTCTAGTAATGACTTCATGATTTTTTTAAATGAAATTTTAACCAGAAGAAAAAAGAAAGTTATTCATAACTAACAAAAGTTGATTCTGTTCATCTGGACGTAGCGTTCTCAGTGGGAGAAACATTTTGTCACTCATCCAAGTGACTTCTTCAGTCTCAGCTGACTGCAGGTTTCCCCAGTCTTACAAAGAGTACATTTGCATAATGACTGAAACCAGCCCACTGAAGGAACAATGGGCTGGGAGGTCACCTTCATCAAAATTATGCAAATTCTCATGACCATTGATCAACAACCACTGATCAAGGCCCACTGATCAATGGCTATGAGTACCACTCACAGAGAGTTGGGGAATGGTTGCAATCACAGCATTGTAAAATGGGGAAGGATTTACCCTTAGTCCTCCTCGATTCAGAGATGGTCGTTCCCTTTTCATGTAAATGGCCTCCTTGACTCCGCGTTCAAACCAGCGTTCCTCCCTGTCCAGGATGTGTATGTCCTCATCAGAGTGTCCACTGGCCTGTATATGTAAATTCACTATCTTGGCCCATGTCCTCATTTTAGGTTTGACAGCGTTTTAGTAGGTAAAGGAGAATGCTTGGAAATGAATTGAGCTTCGATAGGGGGAAGGCCTCGAAGGGGACTGGCAACAGCTACCGGGCCTTGCAGATCCCCATGTAATAAATAGAAGTGAAGAACTTAAAGAATTGAGAACAAGGAGGGAAGGAGGGTGGGGCACATAAACAAGAATGAGCAGCTTGCAGAACTGGGGGAACCTACATAGATAACAACAGGAAGGAGCGTGTTTGGAGGCGTAGTCCCGCTCCTGAAATTCCGATATGTAATCTCCAATTCACTAGCTGGGCCCACGTCCTCATTTTAGGTTTGACAGCGTTTTAGTAGGTAAAGGTGAATGCCTGGACATGAATTGAGCTGCGGTTTGGGGAAGGCATCGAAGGGGACTGGCGACGGTTCCCGGGCATGGCAGATCCCCTAAGAAGGCATCCCCTAAAAGCAGTAATAACAGTGCAATACGAAGATCGAAGATGTCAGCGGAATAATTTGATTTTTGATTCGACATATTTATACAGCACCAAGCCACAGTGACAGACGCCTCGAGACCCTACAATGATGTCTTGAGGAAACAATCATATGACCCCCTATGAGTAAGCACTTTGGAGACAGTGGGAAGGAAAACCTCCCTTTTAACAGGAAGAAGCCTACAGCAGAACCAGGCTCAGGGACTGAATGAACAGAAGTGACAGCAGCAGCTTGGGAAGAATTGATGAATTGAAAGACTGATTAGAGGAAAATAATCTCTATAATAATAACCCCCAAAAATTGTTCAAGAGCATAGTGTGAGCCGACTGGACTTTGTGGGAGATGATAAGCCGTTTAGACGCGTTTCGACTTAGAGAGCCGTCTTGAATGATTGTGTCGAGGGTGGATGCCTGATGATGCTAGTGAAAGCACATGAGAAGTGAAGGGACGCAATGAAGAATTATGCACATGGCGAAGTTTGGATGCCTTAAAAGGAGCGATAGAGGACAGAACCTGGCATCCCGGTGCCACGAAGGTTCGCCAGTGCTTTGCGAAGTCAGGCAAGATGGCAGCGAAACTGGCATCTCGGTGCTGGAGCAGTTTGCTGCTACATCTTGTGGAAGACTGGACGAAACAGAGAAATTGGCATTCTGGAGAGAGGATTTTTTTTTTTTGCTCAAGTGATTGATGGCAGAAGCTGCCAATCCAGTACCAGAAGGGTAAGCTGCTTAGGGAATGGAACCTGGCATCTCGGGGCAAAGAGCTTTTTCTGCATTGCAAATGGGGAATAGAGACATGGAACCTGCCATTTTGGGGCCGAAAGGAACGTCTGCTGCTTAGCATGTGAGGGGTAGATGCAGAGAAGCTGGCATCCCAGCGGTAGAAGGATTCACTGCTGCGTTGCTGTGATAAATGCAGAGAAACTGGCAACGTGGTATATTAGAAAGTGTGCTGCTGTATTTGCGAATGAGGGATAAAGAAGAACCAGGCATCTCGGTGCCAAGCTTGATGTTGCATTCGTAAAGGAGGGACAGAGGAAGAGAAGCTGGCATCCCGGTGCCAGAGGGCTTTACTACTGCTTTGCAATAATGGATGCAGAGAAACTGGCAACGTGGTGGAAGAAGTTTGCTGCTGCGATTAAGAATGATGGATATAGAAAGAACTTGTCTCTGCTGCTTTAGCCATGATGAATGGACAGGAACTGGCAACTCAGGGGTAAGAAGCTTGTTGCTATGATTTGCACATGGCAGATATGGCAAGAACCTGACACCATGGTGCTAGAAGGGTTTGCTGCTGCTTGCAATTATAGATGCAGAGAAACTGGCAGTTCAGTAGTAGGGAAGCTAGATGCTGCATGCAAATGAGGGATGAAGGAAAACCTGGCAACCTGGTGCTTTTTTGTTTATTTATTTTGTGGAGCAGGGAAATTATTTTACTGCTATTGTTATATAATTATCATCATTACCATTGTATTAATAATATAATTTACAGTATTGATATTGCATTCGGAGGTTTAAACAGTGTGTGTCTTTCAGAAAGACTAAGTTGCAGGAGTTGACAGGAAGTTGCAGAGAGTTTGCAGAAGTGAAAGCAGAGTTTAAGTTATTCTGAGGAGCAGGTTAGACGAGGCTATTTGAATTATTAGGTTATTCAAATTGTCTGTTATACTTTTATATTCTTTTATTAAGCT
>NW_005187797.1:130575-131744 GCF_000239375.1 Pundamilia nyererei | reverse complement strand
TCTTCCCACGCGTGTATTCATTAAAATCAATTGTTTGACCAAGATCTTCTGGACCTGGTTGTTTGTACTCTCCTTCCTCAATTATGTGAACCTTACAATTTATTTTGTCTATGCAGAGAACTGCCAACCTGATGGTAGAAAAGCTGCTGCTGCTTTTGCGAATGAGGGATAAAGGAACCTGGCAACTCAGGTTTGCTGCAGAGTTTAGCCGAGGAGGCATGAGAGGCTGGAAACCTGGCAACTCGGTGCCAAGGTTTTCGGCAGAATTTTGTGAAGGAGGGATAGGTGGCTGAGAACCTGACGACCTGGTGCCAACGTTTGCTGTGGAGTTTAGCAGAGGAGGGATGAGTAGCCGAGAACCTGGCAACTCGGTGCCGATGTTTGCTGTGGCGCTTAGCAGATGAGAGATTTGCAATCTAGCAACTCTGTGCCCCCTTTTCCCCCCTTACTGGAAGTCCCAGGCTTCTACCTTTAAAACCCGCCACCAGCCATATTAAGTTGAAATGTTAAATGTTTGTCATTTTTATGTTTATCATTTGTACATAGTTTTAAAGTATTCTTTTAGTCCTCCCCTCCCCAGATCCTTAAGATTCTGGGAGGGGGGGTGGTAGTGTTTTTTATCACAGGAACACCCTTGTTTGATGTTGGCAAACTTCCTCCCCTTTGTATGGCTTCACTGTGTTATCTAGGGTGAACCATCTAGGGTGTGGGGGAGACTACCCTCTTTATGACCAAGGATGTTCCTGCTGTGCGTCATATGTTATATGACCCTTTGATCAGCAGGGTCACACACACACACACACACACACACACACACACCCAGTGCCTTGTCTTTTGTAACCAAGGGGGGTTACGTGGGGAAGGTATGTGTTGTAAACTATTGTTTATTGTGTGAACGTTGTCAATAAAAGGGAGCGAGAGTGGGCCGTCGTCGGGGTCATTTGTGATGAGCTGAGATACCGACAAGGCCTCCCTTGCGAGTAAAACGATCGATCGCCGTTTGCCTTGTTTTTCTTTCACGGGAATAAGTTCTGGGATCAGCGGGGTCTGACTTTATACCCAACAAGCCAAATGGCTGGTTCAGCCAAGTGGAAGCTAAATTGGATGGTCATTCATATGTAAATTAGGTTGTTACCTGAGAATTCTGGTGGGGAGTGGGGGTGTGTGAA
>NW_005187797.1:126889-128545 GCF_000239375.1 Pundamilia nyererei | reverse complement strand
TTGTAATCAATCCAGGCAGTGCACAGGTTGGTCAGTCTGGTCTTGCAGTCTGTCTACCAGTAGCTGGTGTTTTGCGCCTCTGGTATTCTTGCCAATCCCTTTCCGTGCCCCACTCATGTATTGACCCATGTGCCTGTTCATCTTAGCCGATATGATGCCTGACTGTCACGACGTACAAGGTGGACTCACGCGTAGGACTCCGGGGATGATGTACACAAGAGAATTTATTACAGAACAATGTCCAATGAGTGTATATACACAGATACGGCGCAGTGCTATTTACAAGGGTGCGGGGCAGTGCTATGTACAAAAGGTGAGGGGGGCAGGGGTCCGGGGAAAATCCAGGGGAACACGCTCGTTTCTCTCCACACAATCCAGACACGAATCCACTCGCACACCAGGAAAACAGTCCAGGGAATCTGTACACAAAGAGACGCTTGTTAAATGCTAAACACACACTGCATGGGAAAATACTTGCTGGGGCGCTCGACTTTCACTGACGCGATTCTCACAACGATCCAGCGAAGACCAGCCGTTGCTTCCTGTCTTAAATACCACACTGATGAGGCGCAGGTGTTTCTTCCTCCGAGGGCGTGGGCCAAGGGCGTGAACCCATAATGAGTTCAGCCCTGGCGAGAGAGAGGAGAAGAGAGAAAGAGGGGGAGATAGCTGATCAGCGACCAGCTGAACCCCCAGGCCGTGACACTGACAGGAGCTTCCATGTAGTACTGAGGCAGGTTATTGTCTTGTCCTAGCGCCTAGACCCCCCTAGAGGCGAGGAAGAGCTAACCGGTTCACCTGCTACGTCACCACTTCATCCACCTCCTGACCCAGCCTTTCACGCTCTCGCACTATCTCTCGTTAGATTAGCTGAACTGTCCCCTGCCCAGGCACCAGCCTTACTAGCCCAAGCCGTAATTTTATCTCCGTCATTAGCTCAGCCATCAGCCACACCAACCTCAGCTCCGTCGTCAGCCTCGCCTACCTCTGTTCCTCCTTTAGCATCTCCACTCCAGTCAGTTCCCTCACCTGCTGTTCAGCTTTCAATTCAGTCAGTTCCCTCACCTGCTGTTCAGCTTTCAATTCAGTCAGTTCCCTCACCTGCTGTTCAGCTTTCAAGTCAGTTCCCTCACCTGCTGTTCAGCTTTCAGTCCAATCAGTTCACTCACCTGCTGTTCAGCTTCCAGCCTAATCAGTTCACTCACCTGCTGTTCAGCTTCCAGCCCCGTCAGTTCACTCACCTGCTGTTCAGCTTCCAGCCCCGTCAGTTCACTCACCTGCTGTTCAGCTTCCAGCCCCATCAGTTCACTCACCTGTAGCTCAGTCTGCTCCTGCCCCGTCAGTTCACTCATCTGTAGCTCAGTCTGCTCCTGTCCAGTCAGTAGTCCAGTCGCCCGTCCACCATCCTGTTCGGTTCCCGTACCTGCAGCCACAGCACCCAGAGCCTGCTGGTTCTGTCCTGTGTGTGCCAGGGGCTCCAGTGCCCACTGGTTCTGAGACCGTTTTCGCTGGAGGGCCCGAGGAGCCCGTCCGGCAACCTGCCTCGTCAGCTGGAGGGCCCGAGGAGCCCGTCCGGCCTCATGCCTCGTCAGCTGGAGGGCCCGAGGAGCCCGTCCGGCCTCATGCCTCGTCAGCTGGAGGGCCTGAGGAGCCCGT
>NW_005187797.1:116701-125776 GCF_000239375.1 Pundamilia nyererei | reverse complement strand
TTCCACGTGGCCGCCCACCTGAACTGTCTCGTTTTGGCCTCGGGCCGCGTGGCCGCCCGCCTGAACTGTCTCTGTGTAGACTCTGTCCCTCCGTCCTGGGCCCCCTCCGCCCACCCTGTTCTGGTTTTTTTTCTTTTGGCCGTCGGGTGCTGGCCTTTGTAGGGGGGTACTGTCAGGGTTCCTGGGTCGTTGACCCAGTCATTTCAGTTTGTTCATGTTCAGTTTAGTTCGCCACTTTAATGTTCTCACTTCCTGTTTTTTCCCCGTGTCAGCTTGTCTCCCGTGTCATTAGTCAGATTATGTTCAGCCCTGTACTCACCTGTTTCCAATCATTGTCATCGTTCAACCTGTGTATTTAAGTTCCTCGGTTTCACCAGTTCTCTGTCGTGTCATTGATGGACGTCTGATGGTAATGTGTCTCTCCGCCAGTATGTTCAGTTAGTCAGTCAGCCAGCCAGCTACTCCATCGTTCCTGCTTTATTCTTTCACCCTCCAATAAATCCTCTTCATTTCTGCACCGTGAGTCCAGCGTTTGGGTCATCTCTTCCACGCCTCCACACACACCGCTGACAGAAGCCTGTTTGGTCTGGCTGTACCAGTTTATCTATTACCGTATTAAGTCTACTCGCTAGTATTTTAGCCAGGATTTTTTGATCTGAGTTTAATAAAGAAATAGGTCTGTATGATCCCACTTCCTCCAAGACTTTACCTTTTTTGGGAGTACTATAATAATTGCTTCATTCAAAGTTGGTGCTAGGGTGCCCTCTTTGTATGCATGGTTGTACAGTTTAGATAGATATGGAACACGTTTAATCTTGTAGTGTTTGTAGAATTCATTCCCTAACCCATCTGGACCTGGACTCTTGTCATTTTTTAATAAACCAATAGATTTAGTGATTTCTTCAGTTCTAATCTTGGCATTCAAAATATTGCGATTCACCTGATCTAACACAGAAAGATCACACTTATCTAAAAAATCCTGCATATCTTTAGGCCCTGCAGTGGGATGAGAGGTAAAAAGAGATTCATAAATCTGTCTAAAGTTATCATTAATATCTCTATGCGATGTGACCAGGTTTCCATTACGTGATCTAATTTTGTGAATCGTTCTGTCATTTTCTAACTTCTTTAGTTGTCTAGCTAACAACTTGTGTGGTTTATCCCCAAATTCAAAATACTTCTGTCTTACAAAAATGAACGCTCTATTAATATTGCTAGTTAATATCTGGTTTAGTTTATATTTTAATGCACAAATAGTGTTGTACTTATCTAAAGAGGGAGCCTTTGCATTGTTATCCAAATCATGGATTATTTTTTCTAATTTTAACTGTTCTAGTTTATTATTTTTATTCCGTGAAGCTTGATATGATATTATGGACCCTGTGGTAGGACTCGACTTAAGCGGTCAAAGAAGTGCAGGAGACTGATGCTGTCCAGTAGTGATGTGACGTTCTGTATCGAGGCTTCGAAGCGTGTGTCGAGTAATTGAGGGGGTGTTTCCGTGATGCGCGTATCGAGGCTTGCTTCATTTATGGGAGGAGCTGAAAATGATGACGTCCGAAGCCTCGCTGCCCGGCTGTACCACGTGACTGGTTCATGAAGCGGTTCAAACTTTGCCACGAGCTATGACAGCGATACAAACCCCTCAGACTTCAATCAAAATGTGGGTGTTTGATGGAGAGTTGCGGTTAGTGAGAGTTTGGAGACAGTTTGGAGGTTTATGAGAGTGAGGAGAGAAAGTCAGGAGAGAATGGAGCCAGCTAAGAAGAGGAGGATGTCCTCCCCTGTGTGGGAACATTTTGATTTTATTCCTCCCAACAAGGTATGTAAATTTCTACAGAAGATGTATTTTCATAACACTGATGGTGCAATACAATTTATGTTACGCGGCTTTACTTTTGTACAAGGTGAAGTGTTTGCTATGTGCCAGGGAGCTGGGATATAACAACAACACCTCATCCATGCTTAGGCACTACAGAGCTTTGCATGAGAATAAGGGGAACAGCGATTGTGGAGCAAGACCAGGTGAGCCATCAAATGCCATGGTAATATAGCATGCAGTAATGTTACTAAATGATATAACAATATTATACAGCTGTAATAAGTTACGTGTGTGATATTTATATTTGTGCTTTGTCTTTATTGTCTTTCCTCAGGAGAACAATCTCAAATAGATGAAGACCTGGTTAGCATGGTGATTGAGGACTCCATTTAGCATTGTGGAGGAAAGGATTCAAAAGATTTGTTAAATCATTAAATCCTAGCTATGTTCTCCCCACTAAAGGTTATAAAAGCAGTGAATATTTAGTTTTTACTGAATAAAATATGGGCAGGACTGAGGCCTCAGTGTGTAGCTGTCCATACCTCAACGTTAAAGAGCACAACCACTGTCCACACCCAACCACACCTCACCTCACAGTAAATGATCATTTCCATTTTAAGCATTTCCAAATAATCATTTTCCATACTGCCAGTATAAATATACACAGTATACTGCCATCACTACAATATACATGTTTTACACACTCCTTTTGTTGTTGACATTTACAGGCTGTGTGCAAAAGGCCACACTCTTCAAATTCATGCCAACTAATATTTTTACGTCCAGTAGGTGTCCTACTAGAGCAAATGAAGCTTCAAGAAGCTTTGTGCTGGGGTGAACCAATTGGATGAAAAGCTTCAGTGCTTCATGAAGCTTCATCTGCCCATCACTACTGTCCAGTGTAGCAAGTGATTTATTCACCATTTTGTGGCCCAAACAATTTTTACAAAGAAACAAATAAGAAACTCAACTCTATAATTAACTCAATTCAAATAAACATAACTGAACTTACATCAACGGAAATTAAGGTCAAACTGCACACAGCTACACTGACCTGAACCTTTCTCTCGAAACACCTGAGTTCGTCTGCTTAAATAGTCCACTTAATCAAACAATTTCTCCTCTGGACTATTCCATTCAGTAGGTAAGATGAACATGATTATATTCAAACCTCTACTACTCCTCTTTACTGGCAACATAAACTCTGTGGTGTAATCAATACATATTACAACAGTAAATCTATTTCTTTATAAACCCTTTAAAATCAACTTTATTAAATTATAAGAGTTCTTCCCCTTCTTCACTTGGTCTCTTCCTGTGACCTCAGATGAACCCAGAAGGTATAAAGCAGGAAGTAAAACTACATTTCCTCCTTTTGTTTCTGCAAGACAGGTAGGTAAGGTAAGTTCTAAACAATACAAATTAACAGTTGAAATAAATAACATGTTAACTTAACAAACTTGTATGAATTGATTTAAACCAAGATGTTATATTATATAATCTGTAAAAGTGCAGAACATAAACAAACCCGGGATAGTAGAGGTTTGCCTATTGCAGATTACATGTGAAATATGGTTAAATCAAAACAAGAATATAGAATATAGACAAATGGTCTTCTCACCCACTTTGTCACAGACCCCCTAATATAAGCTTTAGACGTTTCCCATAATATGCCTGGTGAGGTCTCGGCATTATCGTTTATATCAAAGAATAAAGAGGTCTGAGAACTTATATACTGTTGAAATTTTAAATCACTCAGTAGTTGTGGGTCGAATCTCCAAGTCCTGCATGCTTTAGTGAGATCACTAAGTGCAAAGGAGCAGGTGGCAGGGCAATTAATCAGAAATAATAATATTGTGGTAGGTTACATTACGAACTAGGGAGAGCATTTTTCCATCCACCAAAAAATAGTCAATCCTTGAATAACTGTTATGTGCAGGAGAGTGGAAGGAATACTCTCTGCCTGATGGATTTAAAGTTCTCCACACATCACAGATATTCATATTGTTCATGTATGTTTTGATAAAGTTGCTACCTTTACACGATGTAGTTCTTTTGGAGAGGGATTTATCTAAGTATGGGTCTAACACTAAGTTGAAATCACCTCCAATTATTAAATTACCATTAGGTATATCCGGAATTAAGCTGAACACCTTTCTGTAGAACTCTGGATCATCATGGTTAGGCCCATTAATGTTCAGTAGGGTAATCGGAGTAGCGTGCAGCTCCCCAGTCACTAATACATATCTACCATTCTTGTCAGCTATGGTGGAAGTATGCTTGAACGGGGTATCTTTCTTAATTAATATAGCTACCCCTCTAGTTTTAGCAGAAAATGTTGAATAATACACCTGTTTCATCCATCTACACAATAAGTTTATTGTGAGCTGCATTTTTCAGATGAGTTTCTTGTAAAAAAATAATATCCGCTTTAAGAGGTTTCAAGTGTGATAACACTTTGCCTCTCTTAATAGGCTCATTTACACCTTTCACATTCCATGTACAAAAGGTTAAATCCACATTCTTTACATTTCCATTGTCTTGCATTTGAATAAATTAAGGCGGCTTAATTCTATTACTTTCCATACTTATGCAGTCAAGATATGGGCCCCAACCCTCGCCCCCCCCACCCCACCGCCCTACCCAGATTCTTTCTGGTAGAAACTTTTCGTAGTATTTCTTCCATGGTGTGGTAGTAATGTATCCTTACAATCAAGTGTCGTGGCGGGGCTTCATCTTCTGGGGTCGCTCGCAGGGCTCTGTGTGCTCGGTCCAACAGCGGAGTTTCATCCAGGTCCAATAGATCTCGTAACAGCTTTGCCACAAAATCTCTAACATGCTGTCCATTTTCTCTGCCTTCAGGTACCCCGGCTAACCTTATATTGTTCCTCTTTGAACGCCCTTCCAGGTCAATGCATTTTTCAGACAATTGTTCCACTTTGTTAGAAAGTTGTTTGACTTTTTCTTCTAATTTCACCACGGAGTTCGAAGTATTTGTCGCCGATTCTGATAAATCTTTCAGCTGGACATTATGGTTTTCCATTACGGTTCTCAAAGCTGAGATGGTCTCATCATTTTCAGCCCTCAGCCCGCAATTTCCCCGCGTAGGGTATCACAAATGTCTGCTTTCATCTGAGTTATCTTGGTGTCCAAAGAAGCAATCGTTGACAGCACTTGTTGTTACCTTGTGTATACTCCTCAAATGCGGAGATGGCTGGTGTGCCGGTTTTAATGCCGTCATTTTCAGCCGAGGCCACGCCAAAGTCGGTCGTTTCGGTTGCTGCTTGCTTTGGATTTGGTTTTTTTGGTGGCATTTGGAGAAGAATGAACTCTTCACAACCCCTGTATTACTTTGTAGGAGAAAAATGTATTCCTTTGATGATTATCGCAATTTCATCAAATCAGGTGCAGGAGCTGCTGGCATACGCGTCTTCACCCTCTCATTGCCTATCCGGAAAATTTAACTTGTGACATGAAGCCAATGTTTTAATTTCTAATCAAACCAGAAAGGTTTAATGAACAACTGGGTTTGTCTCGCATTAACCGCCTGGACACAGAGGACATCGAAATGCAGCTGATTGAACTGAAAAGCTCGACTCTGTGGGGGTCAAATTTTGCAGTACTACAGATGCAGCTGGAATCCACAGCTGTGCATGTTCATGGAGCTTGCATTTTCTCCTGCTGGACATCACTACCTGACAAGTTTAACTGTCTTCAGAACATTGCAGAGGCCTTTATTGACAGTATTTGGCCCTACATGTCTGTGTGAGCAGATTTTCTCTCACATGAGTGTCATCAGGTAGTCTGAACGCTGGACACTCGGAGACCATAAATAGCATTTGCATTTTCTGTTGTACAGTTCATTTGCTGTTATGGAGATCTTGTTATGGATAAAAAGTGTCTTTTTTTGTTTCAAAATAGCTGATAACTATTTGCTGATAGCTGCCAACATCTGCGAAAGAATATAATTCTATAAAGTTGTTCTATATAGTGTGTAACTGTTAATATAGAGCATTATTAAATTTATTGCTAATGGAATTATATGGCACATTGACTTCAGAGGAAATTTTAGATGGCACTCATCATCAAAAAGGTTGCCTACCCCTGCTGTAGATCAAAAGATTTTGAAGTGCCCCATTAACTTTAATTCTTGCCCTTGGGCAGTTATATAATGCGTGAATGACCATGACTGAAGAAACCCGAACTTCCCCAGAACTGTATATAAAAATTCCCAATTAAACTGATCAAAAGCCTTTTTGGCATCTAAACTAATAAGAACCCTCTGATTTTTATGTTTAACTACATAGTCAATTATATGTAATGTTGGAAATCCATCCGGTCCTGGAGATTTATTTGTTTTTGAGTTTGAGATAGCCTTCTTAATTTCAATTTCGAATATTTTGTTGATTAAGTTTGCATTTTGATTTTCAGTCACCTTTGGTAAGTTGAGTGAGTCCAAGAAGGATATCATACATTTATCATCTACTCTAGATTGTGCATATAGTTCTTTGTAGAATGTTAGAAAAGCTAGCTGGATGTCTTCCAATTTATACAGTATACTGTTCATTTGAGGTTCTTTCATTTTGTAAATTATCTTTTCTAATTGTTTTTTTTTTTTACTTATAGGCTAATAGTTTTGCTGATTGCCCTCTTGTCTCATAGTAGGGCTGGGTGATATGGCCTATAATCCATATCACGGTATAATTTGAAGCATGCGCGGTAACAATATATATCGCGATATATTCTTTTCTTCTGTATAACGTATTTTACACACTATAAGGCACACTTAAAATCCTTTAATTTCCTGAAAAATCAACAGTGTTCCTTATGTATGAATTCTGGTTGTGCTTACTGACCTCAACAGAAATCTGTCAAAAAATGTTTTAGTACGACTTTGGTAAGCTATGAAGGCGCACCGCTTAATGGATTGCCGGAGCACTACGGCTGCCGTAATCAGGAGCCTTGCGGAGTAAGCTGGGTCTAAAACTATGTCTGCTTCAGGTCCCAAAGTCAAAGGAACACTGCGGCATCACTGAGAGTTAAAAACCGTCTAAATTTTTTTATCTTTAATAAAATGATCAGTGTTGCTGCTTTACCAGGTGTAACAATTAAGTTTAACATCCAGGCATCCATGAAAACAGAATTTATTAAATTTAACTGAGTTAGAAGTTAGCAGGAAGTTAGCTCGCTAGTTTCCACCTAAACATCATATGCCATGTTCTGACTGAGAGATTTCTGAAAAAATTAAAACGCTATCACTTCCAAAATAAATTAAGACAGAAAACTAAACAGCAGTGACTTTTGTAGGGTTACTGAAGTTGGACTAACTGGTATATAATGATGTCCTATGTGATCGCTAGCAAAACAGCTATGTTAGCATAACATTAGCACAGTGCAGCTGAAGGATGAACGCTAACTTTTTTCCACTCGATAAAAGTTAACATGAGGGTTTCCGGTGGTTAGGGACAAACGCAATTGCATGGAAGGATGCTATAAACGGTCCGATAAATCCATCACTCCTATACTACAGTTATCCACACTGTTGAGGTCTTTTTTGGACATAAAAAAATAGTCCAATCTAGAATAGAATGAATGCAGGTTAGAGAGAAAAGTATAATCCTGTTTTATGGGATTTAAATCTCTCCAAACATCTATAAGCCCTAAATCCTTTAAAATTAATTTAACATTTTTGGTTATTTTGTTTAGTCCTGGGTCATGTAGGTTTGAAGATTCTAAGGATAGATTGAGTCGAACATTGAAATCCCCTCCCAAAATTAAAATGTCTTGTGTTTGAGTTTTTATGTATGTTTTGTATTCATTTGTGTTCCAGTTTAGCTCATCTAGTTAATTTCTAGGTTGCAGTTTAGACCTTTGTTTCTTAGTTGTTTTTGTCATCTCCTGTTGGGGGAAAACTCTGTAAAAAAACCCAGGAGAAATAAAGACACAATGAGACAAGGTTACTTTCTTTGCTAAACGTGTACACGGGTGAGCTGCTGAGAACAACTCACACCGTGAACAGAGGCTTGGCACTTTTTATAGGAAAGACAGTGAGAACAGGATAAGAAAATAATAAACAGATAAAATAAACAACTCCATATGTGGCGCTAGTCTCGTCAGCAGAGAGCTGGGAGAAAGCTGTGAGAGATAAGACAATCTAAAACAATATGTCCCAAAACAATATGTCTTCGCTGGGAAAGTCTAAGAGGATAATTCTAAACTAATCTAACCATAGACAAAGGGCAGAGAAAAGGCATCTTTGTACATTTAAAAGAAGGTAAAGAAACATAGAATCATTTTCCACTAACATCTCCCCTATACTAAGTCTCCTTGGTCCATGTGTCTACCTGTCCTTGTTGTCAAGTTCGTGTCATGTCTATGTCTCCATGTTTCCTGTTTATTTTAAAAGAGTCTGGTGTTCTTTGTTCATTGTATCTAGTTTCACTTCCCCTGTCCTGTCATTAGGTTCATGTGTCACCTGTTCTTCTTCCTTTCCACTTCTCCTGATCATCCCTGTGGGTATTTAGTCCCTGTGTTTCATTCAGTTTGTGTCGCGTCGTCTGTTACCATTCCTGTCACTCTAGCTATATGTACTGATTCATAGTTTTTCAGTCTCTGTTCTGGTCATGTTCATAGTAATCTGCTCCTGTCATGTTTTCATAGTCTTTCATGTGCCAGTCCAGAATTCTGTTCTTTGCTTTTTCATGTCGTGTTCATAGCTCATAGGTACAGTTCAAGTTGGAGTCTTAGTTTGTCTTAGTCTTTAGTTGTTTCCCAGTTTAGGCTCTTTGTTAAGGTCATTGCCATAGTTTATGTTTGGTTATTTTTGCTTTACTGTTTACTGGCCCCAATAAAGGCTCACTTTGAGTTCAATAAAGGTTTTGCCTCCTTCGTCTGTGTCCGCAACTGGGTCCTCCAAACACCCTCCACACGGTCTGCGCCCACTGATTGTGACAACAACAATCAGTTCAATCAATTCAATTCCTAAGACCTGGCGTCTACATATGTGGACATCACATTTTGGGTTATTTAGACCAAAATATTTAATTTTGCTCTACAAGGGCCTGATACCCACTTACAAGGACATTATACTGCTACTGTTCTATCAAAATTTTAAACGAATACCTCATACAGGGAGTGCAGAATTATTAGGCAAATGAATATTTTGTCCACATCATCCTCTTCATGCATGTTGTCTTACTCCAAGCTGTATAGGCTCAAAAGCCTACTACCAATTAAGCATATTAGGTGATGTG
>NW_005187797.1:109658-115812 GCF_000239375.1 Pundamilia nyererei | reverse complement strand
AAAAACATTCAGCTTTGATATTAATGAGTTTTTTGGGTTCATTGAGAACATGGTTGTTGTTCAATAATAAAATTATTCCTCAAAAATACAACTTGCCTGATAATTCTGCACTCCCTGTATGTGGTTCTCATTTTTCTTAGGAACAAAAATCAGGTAAAAAAATCTGGTAATTCTTTGTTTTTACATTCATCGGGTCCCAATCAGCCCAAATATCAAAGAGAAATTAAAAATGCATGCCGTGAAAGAGTTCAGGTCTTAGGAGGTTAAAGAATTTTAACTCTGATCCTGGGGGAGCATATATATTAATAAAAGTAATCAGTGTACCCTCCAGGTATCCCTTTACTAGCACAAACCTCCCCTCCTGCTTGATATTAGAATTGCCACACCCCTTTTGGAGCCCCGAGGACAAGAAGGTGAATACTAATTAAATTTCCATTTCCTAAGTTTTTCATGCTCTAGCTGTGATAGGTAGGGTTCCTGTGAAATGCCAACTTCTTTTCCTTCTCTTTTTAATTTTGACATGATTTTGCTTCTTTTAATGTGTTTCCCCAAGCCATTTACATTGTATGACACTACTTTGCTTACGAGACTGTATTTTACAACATTATGTGATTTTAAGCTCTGTAAATAACAAGAAATCGAAAAGTACACTCCTGGGGAGAAAAAAACCCCAAACAAACAACACGTGTGAAAAAGAACACTATAAGGCAAAAACATACAATCACATTGACTCCCAAGAACAAAAACATTATATTAGTTGTAATTGGTGAGGGAAAAGCTCTTCTATCCACTTGTGGAAGAGTGCCCTCTTTAGCCCAAAGGCCAAAAGCACAATGGTCTGTAGAGTCCAGCTCACTACGCATATGAGTGACCCAACTTTAATCTACTTTTATATGCTCATGTTATGAAATTATCAAAATATATAACTAAAACATCTTTATCAATATAGTCTGTGATCTCAGTTACTCTTTTTTTTTTTTTTTTTTTTTTTTTTTTTTTAAATGATCTCAGTTACTCTTAAATCTCTATAGTCCTAAATTTACCTCCAATATGATGCTCCATCTCAAGTAGCCTAATTACCCACAGTCACACTGGTGCCTAAATGCCTGAAGACGCTCCTTGAAGCCCTGCTTTTGGATCATATTTCACTGTTTCTTCTTCGCACTTGTTTGCCAAGTCTGCTGTCTTATTTGGTCCAAGAGTGTAGCCCTGTCTTTCACGTCTACCGATAATCCTCTCTTCATTATATTTGTAGTCTCTTCATGCGCCGTGTTGTACATCACTGCTCCATCACTGTAGTACACTCTCAGCCTGGGGGGGAAAGGGGACTGAAAGCGGATGTTATTGTCCCAAAGCACCTTCTTCGTTGCCACATATTCTCTTCTTCTTCATTGTATCTCCGGAGCATAGTCATTGTCTAAATGTATCCTGGGGCTTGGAAAATAAAGCACCCTAGCCTGCCAAGCCTTCTTGAGAATATCCTCCTTGGTACGATAACTTGCGAATTTCACAACAAATGAGCGTGGCAGGGTTCCGTCCCAGTACTGTCTCAGCAACAGTACTGGGAGCTCTTTCAATCCCCAGTGCGGGGGGAGAAGAGAGACCCAATGTCTTTTCCAAAAAAGTCTCCGATGGAAATGTGTCCTTCCCCTTCCTTCACGACGTATATTCTGAGATTCTTGCGAAATGAACATTACTCTAGATCCATCAGCTTTGTCTCATATCGCTAATTCCATTAGCAACTCCTCCAAAACCTAGATTCAAGTTCTCCACTATGCATCCATCTGCTTCATCAAGTCTTTTGCCGATGTCATTCACATCCTCCCTTATGGCATTAAACTACTCATTTGTGTCTTTTCTGAAAGCACGCAGTTCTTTTAATATCATATCCCTAGTAGGGGGGGAGGTCTTTCACATTAGCATTTGCATCAGGTTGCTGCTCTTCTTCCATATTACTACTAGCTTGGGATGAGGCGTCTTATCCCACTTCTCTACGTTCACTTATGTTCTTTTTCTTGAGTTTTCTGGGCATTTTTGTTTTGGAAAAAGGTATCCAGCACTTACAGTCCAAGTTTTTTAGGTTTCAAGTTAGATAAGTTGGGGAAAAGAGTAATAAAGTTGGGAGTGTTTACTCTACACAGCCATCACTCGGCCGACAGACCGGAAGTCTCATGGTCTGGCTTTTAACACGCTTTGACCAAAACATTTTGGTTTTAACAGTTGTAGTTGTTGTTTATATTGACCTATGTCGTCTACTTCTATAAATAAATTTGACCTTGACCTTAACCTTCTTATGGCTTCTGACAGTGCTCTTGTGCTTGTGCTTGTCCAGCTAGATCTTGGTACTGGTACTTGCTTTCACTGATCTGTGAAAAGCACAGGGTGCCAGTGGAGGGCCTGCCAGTTCTGGTATTCTATGGGAAATGCCAATTGGGTCCCACAATCTGGCCAGTGAGCCAAGGGGCCATTTCATCAGGCCCTCAGGTCACCCTCATGAAGTCTGTTTCTGATTGTTTTTATCAGAGAAAATTATAACAGTGGTCAACTGGAAGTCATTTTGTGGGGCCCTGACATTGTTTATTCTGTTCTTCCTCAATTATACTTCTTTATGACACAAAACAAACTGGAAATGCATACTTCTTAAACCTCTCCTTTAAGTGATGGATAAGTTTAAATCTTAGTAATATGCTTAAGGGAGCACATGCTTGTTGACAACAACTATAATTTTTGCAAAGTCACAGTTAGTACCAGATCATTCTTATTTGCTGTCATTTCATGATTGTCTCAGAAATTGCATATTCATCTGAATCATAGGAATACCATCTTAAACATGAGTGTAGCAGGGGTCTGGTCTGTGGCTCTGCTGCAGTGGAGGGGTGGTGCATTGGAATGGTTTTCATCAGGCTATTTTACCGGAGTGCACACGGCTATTGCTTTGTATTAGTTCTGATGGATTATGCAAGGGGATACCTGGAAGCAGTGCTGCTGCTCACCATTTCTGCAATGAATGTAGCGCAAGCGCTGTTTCAGGTAATCTTGTGATAATGACTGACCAGGGCATGTCGTTCATGTCTTGCACACTGGAAGAGCTGTATGAATTACTGGGCATTAAATCTATTCGGACCAGCATCTACCACTCTCAGACTGATAGGGTGGTGAAGCGGCTGGATAAGACTTTAAAATTCAAAATTTCATTCATGAGGATGAATGCAATTGGGATTGCTGGTTAGACCCTCTGTTGTTTTGGAGTGCAAGAGGTGCCCCAGGCCTTCACAGAATTTTCTCCACGGGGGATGTTGGACCTGATTAAAGTGGAGGAGCCATACAAATATATAGAATAGAATAGAATAGAATAGAATAATCAAAGTTGAACGCGCATGGGCAGAAATGTTGAGAGTGCAAGCAACACAATGCGAGCAAGCGCAAATGCAAAAACTGAGCGAGAGGAGCTGCTATTGTGTGTGTGTGTATGGATAACAGCAAACACTGAAATACATTTTTTGCACACAGCAATGAATTTTTTCACTCAAATTTAGCTTTTCTTCGCTCAAAATAAATTTCTTCTCAAAATGCAACACCTGCAAAATTTTTTTATGTGCGCTCAGAATAGTGGCACAAAAATAACGCCGTAGACTCTCCCTATTTTCAGTGACGCAGAGGCTCGAGAGAGTGGCTGAGTACAGAGTTGAGTGGAGAAGCAGCTGAAAAGCTGATCTCCCAACATAAAGAATAAAAAGGATGTATTGTGCAAATAGAGCACAACAAAACTGTCACCTGAGGCTACATGGGGTCCATTCATTTCACAATGAGATTGAATTTACATGCGAAAGTAAAAGGTATTTGTTGTCTCTTACCTCATCTGTGACCTGACCTCCAAAGGTAACCCAAGTTCCTGCAAAAGAATAAAAACTTTACACTTTCTTTGTTTGTGTGTGTGTGTGTGTGTGTGTGTGTGTGTGTGTGTGTGTGTGTGTGTGTGTGTGTGTGTGTGTGTGTGTGTGGCACATGTTGTAGCAGACCTGGCCTCCAAAGTTCCAGTAACATAAAAATAAAATATCAAAATTTCTGTGTGTGTGTGTGCAAACACATGTTTTAGCAGACATTATGCAATACCTTTTATTTGCTCTAAACATTGGACAAAATTCTGATTGGGGGAACATGTTTAGGCTGTAAATATTACTACAACTTTGAAACATTTTTACATAAAAACAGAGTGTATAAAAGAAGATGAGTTGTCCTCCTAAGACAATAATATTTTGATATTTTATATTTTGATCCAATGGCTCCCAGTTTGTTCATATATACAATGGGTCTTCCTTAAGATACAAATATTTGTTGTAGAATTTTGTTTGGTGTCAGTAAACATTAAACATGCCACACCAAACTAGCAGACAGGGGTGTTCAACTAAAATTTAAAAGGGTCCTGTCAGGGTTCCTGGGTCGGTGACCCAGTGTTTTCAGTTTTGTTCATGTTCAGTTTATTTTTCCACTTCCATGTGCTCACTTCCTGCTTTTCCTGTGTCAGCTCGTCTTGTGTCATTAGCCAGATTATGTTCAGCTGTGTACCCACCGGTCTCTCATTATCATCCTCATCAGTCTGTGTATTTAAGCACTCTGTTTCTACCCGTTTACTGTTGTGTCATTGATGTTACGTTGTCCTTCCCGTGTGTTCCCTCAGTTCAGTCAGCCGTTCAGTTGTCCAGCCAGTCAGTGTCCGTTCACCCTCTGTTCACCCACTCCCTATAATAAACCTTCACCTACCTGCCAGTCCTGCGTTTGGGTTCCTTCTTCCTCGCCTCCACACAACGCCTGACAGAATGACACGACCCGTGCCACGAAGACACGATTGGAACCCAGCGGACTCGGACCTCTACGAGGGGCAGGAGGTAGCGCTCTCCTTGTGTGCGGAAAAGCTCAAGGAGAAACAGCGGCTCTTCACGGAGCGAGAGCACATCTTCGAGGGTACTCGCCTGGCTCTGGGCGGACCTCGGAGACACCACGTTCTCCCACCTGCTGCCTCACCTGCACTGGAGCATCTGCCGCGGAGAGTGGGCGTTTCGCGCCGCGCTTCGGCGGCTCCCTCTCTCGCGAGTCCGCTCCTCGCTCACACGTCACCTGCCTCATTCACCGGACCTTCAACCTCGCCACGGCACAGTGGCTCCGCCTCCCACCTCGGCTCAACAGAGGTTCCCGTGCCAGAGGCTCGGACGTGTACCCGGCCCGCTTCCTCCTCCCGGAGAAAGCGGCGCACACGCCGCCATAAAATGGACTATTTCCAGCAATTCCCGGTGGTGAGTTCCAGTGACTGTTTTCCACCCTCATTTGACTCTCCACTTAAAACCAATCATAAACCCATCTCTCATTCATGGGATGTTTCCCTCCTGGAGGATTCTGTGGACTGGGAAGATTTGTTCTGCTCTGCTCCCCCAAAGACTGTAAATAGTGGTGGCAGAAGGACCAGCATAATCCCTGAGAAACTTGGCCGATTCACCCACCCAGTCATTATTTCCACCCCTATCAGTCAGCCTACACCCAAACCTGTGCCAGCTCCCAGGATGAGGGCAGCTGTGACCCAGTCTACCTCCACACCTGCTTCTGTTTCTCGGGTGGGGGTGCCTGTCCCAGCACCCAGGCTGAGGGCAGCCAGAACCCAGCCAGACCTCCCTAGAGGCTTGGAAGAGCTAACCGGTTCACCTGCTACCTCACCACTTCATCCACCTCCTGACCCAGCCTTTCACGCCCTCGCACTATCCCTAGTTAGATTAGCTGAACTGTCCCCTGCCCAGGCACCAGCCTTACTAGCCCAAGCTGTAATTTTTATCTCCGTCACTAGCTCAGTCTGTAGCTCAGACATTAGCCACACCAACCTCAGCTCCGTCGTCAGCCTCGCCTACCTCTGTTCATCCCTTAGCATCTCCACTCCAGTCAGTTCCCTCACCTGCTGTTCAGCTTCCACTCCAGTCAGATCCCTCACCTGCTGTTCAGCTTCCACTCCAGTCAGTTCCCTCACCTGCTGTTCAGCTTCCACTCCAGTCAGTACCCTCACCTGCTGTTCAGCCTCCACTCCAGTCAGTTCCCTCACCTGCTGTTCAGCCTTCACTCCAGCCCCCTGTACTTCCGTCTCCTGTCCTCCAGTCCCCTCCAGTCAGTCCGT
>NW_005187797.1:97012-103970 GCF_000239375.1 Pundamilia nyererei | reverse complement strand
CCGTGAGTCCGCAGGATCCATTTGATGGTTGCGTCGTTCTGTCATGGTTGGCTGTGTGGCAGGCGGGCAAGCAGGAGTGGTGGATCCAAAATGCAGGACTCAGACACAGAAGTTCAACTTAAAGCGCAGCTTTATTGCTGGAAACCCTCTTACTAACTAAAGGCATCAAAAGACACAGACAAATGACAAATATAGTAAATTGGGAGATGCTTTCTGCTTGATTGATGCAGCACAATTAATTTACTGTATGAGGGAATTCTATTTTTGTGATAATATTTTTGAACATTCATTTCTGTTGTCCTGTCAACTTGGTGGGTTAATAGCTGATATGCAAATTAGTTGATCATTCTTAGATTAAGGAAAGGTGACTGAATTCTAGCACAAGTGAATGGAATGTGTTGGAATTTGTTGTGTGTTGAGTGGAGACTCTAAAACACTGAGTTTCCTGTTTTGATGTGCAAGTGAGTCCTGCACCCAGATACACACCTCTGAATACATAAGAACAAACTTCTTTTGTGAAGTACATGACAACATGTCACGTGTTTTATGATGAGGGGGAAAAGGGAAAACTGAATAAAATGGGTCTGTGGCCTAAATGAGTGAAAATCACAGACCTGGGGATTAAACTCATATCAAATAAGAAATTAGGGTTATGTTGTATGTTGTGTGGCTGATGGATGGTTTGGAATTAATCTAGCTGATGATTGTTCTTTGGTTGCAAAGTTGAGCCTACCAATTAGGTTTGGTATGATTTACCCTCCTGAGATGAGGAGAATGTGTCATGATTTAACAAGGCCTTTTTATTTTGTTACTTTCACAGTGCACTGGAAGTTTTGTTTGATAATCTCTGTCATTTGAGCAGATCTGCACAATTAGAACAAAAGCGCTACATGACACGTCGTTGAGAACATTTTTGCAAGTGAGTTTCTCCACATTACAATGGGCTCAGGAAAAGTCACTTATTTACAATTAGAAAGTAAGTTCCTGTCCAAAAAGGATTCAGCGAGGTAATCCGATCTAAAGTTCTTTTTTCTTTTTTTTTTTAAAATAACGTCATTTTGCTGAGGGTGGAAAAGAAATGCTACGATAGGTTCCACTATCAGCAAAGAAAGAATGAATGAATGAATGAATGGAAAATGAGTGAAAGAAAAAAAAAACTGGTAAAAGTTGACAAAAGCTGACAAGACTTGACTGACGTAACATGACTGTGCGAAGTTAACCCCCACCTGACAAAGTTGCGGATGAATCTATGTGTTTCTTTTTACAGGAGCAGAAAGATGACAGCAACATCCGCGGTTGCGTGACGCATTCTCTTTTCTACAGTATTACAGATCTTCATGTGATTTGATCATGTGATTTATAACAGGACACAACTGGTTGATGTTTTTCTACTACAGGATTACTGGGTTTATGTGTGAAGAAAACTGTGTTTATAGGTTATGAGTTGGTGATGCTATTACACTGTGTTTTTGGGAAAATGTTGAAGGTTACTTTGACAATGTGAATAACATGTGAGACATTTCCTGAGTTGAAACCAGTGTCACTTCTTTTCACAACTATGGATGGCTAATTTTATGGTCTTTTTATAGCACCTGTGGAACCTGTCAATATGTGCCTGACCACTAGAATTGTCCATGTGTGTTGCTAACGTTTGTTTTTCTAAGAGTGCATGTAGAGGATTCAGCAGAGACAGACAAGTGACATGAGAAAACAAATAAGAGATGTTTATGGAATCGTTTAATATGGGGTTCATTAGCTGGCCACTATTGAGCTCGTAGTGATAAATGAGTGGAGTGACTTTGCTTAAGGAAAGTCACCGCTTACTGTAATGTTGACTAAACACATGGGATGATCCATGTCTGGGGCGAATTATGGCAATAATCGTGGGTTACTGATTTGAGAAAACCTGCACATGATACTTGTCTTGCTGATGCTAAATGCTTTATTACTCATATGATACAATTTTTCAAAAGTCTGAAGTTTGATTTTACTTCCAGATCTTGTTTTCCAGGCCATGATGGTGTGTATGCAGGCTCCTGGCAGAGCTAGGTGCAAACTTAATATGCAAAACACACTAACATATTTTATTGCAGGGTTGTTGTACTGTTCTCTCTATGTGTTAAACTCCCTGAGTGTGAACATAGATAAACAGCCAGCCAAACTTCTTTTCAAGAGCCAGGAAGGTGAGCGTACTTGCTCCTTTAATGACTCCAAACATAGCAATCATCTTGAACTGACATCATTAAACTGGAGTGAAACTAGAAAAACACATAAAACAAAACTCTTAATGGATTGTCATATAATCAGCAGGTAAATATATTCAGGCACTTACACAGGAGACTATGAAATAAGTATACTGTAGATATGCAAACTGATATTACTACAAAGAAAAACAAGACACCCTGAGGTTGCCTGGGACATGATCTAGCTAACCATTTTTCTTTAAGACAGGAATCTTGGGTTGATGAGTTGACTCATGGGAGTGTCCATGTGTCAAGTGGAGGGGTCCAGAATTAACATGAAACAATGTTTTCTATGTCTTATATAATTTTTGAAGTGATTTGTGGGATTAACAGTTCATTTACGGGTATTAAACGTATACAAGTGGTGCATCCATGTTCAGATGAGGCTTTGATGGCCTATAAGTGAAGTTCACTGAACTAAAGAGAAATGTGGTTTGATGATGGTTGACATGCTTTCCAAATAGAAGTTTTTCCTAGCAAGGAAATACAGGTGCAGCAGTCAGAGTATTGCTGAAAGGAATCTCCTGAGAAATCTTCAGAGGCCCAGTGAGAAAGAAGAACCATTCCAGGCATAGCTGACAGCCCAGGAGGTGGTCGAGGTCAAATGTCAAGCTGTTTGGGGCCCATCATGAGATCAGATTCTGGAGCCACAGCAAGGACTATGAAACTGCGTTGGAATGAGAGCTGTGCCAAGGGGGCTTTCCAGAGGCCGACAGAGGAGATTATGGACAACAGACAGGCACCTGAAGGATGAGGGGAGCATGCCACGCTCCATCGACGGCACAGAGGGAGTCCAAGGATGGCATCACGATTCTGTGAAAAGCACAAGAACCAGAAGCTATGGTGGTGACGGCAGCAATTTCCTATGAACACCACCCAGGGCTGTGTCACTGTGCTATACATGCAGTGACACTCTGAAGAGGGTCTTCCTTTGTGTCATTGTTGTTGTCAGTTGCACCATGACCACTTCTACAAGACTGCTGAGGTGACTCAACAGGTGGAATCATAACAGCAATAAGACAACTGGATCCAATACCCTTTCCACAAAGGGTTTTTTCTGCCGAGATGAATGGACAGTAGAGGAGTCATAAGTATCCCCCTTGCAGGACGAAGGCCTGAAGTGAGGTAATGGGGGTAGATAGAGGCCATAAAACAAGAGTGCTGACGAGGCCTGCAGCTTTGGAGATAGCTGAAAGCCTCATTGGCAAACAACAAAACCACCTGGTATGTTTGAATGCTTATTCTACATACATTTGGACTCTGGTCCTGTGGACAGTGATGGAAACAACTGGAAGAGACATTTATGACGCCCTGCAGAACTTAAACCACTCTGCAGAGAGACGTGTGATTTACATGTCTAGAGGAGGAGCACCACCAAGTTGGGATGTTTTTGAAAATGTTAATTTCTTATTTTGACTATTAACAATTCATTGACACTGTCAGACAAGAGGTGATCATAACTGGGAACTTTTCTGGCATCAATGTCAAAAGGGGGGGAAATGTTAGATTTGTATTGTTGGATTGTCATTTATGCTTAGAAATGTTTACTCATATATGCTTAGAGTTGCATAATCAATGTCATGTTGGTAGAGGTTTGATCCTTAGTAGTCTGTGGAGACTCTGTGTGCCTCCCAGAGCACTCTGGCATGCACACACAACTTAGGAGAGAGGTTATATCTGCTCTTACTGATATATGGTATAGCAGACACACATATATCTGTTTTAGTCTAAGTGCCTTTTGTTTAGATGAACTACTGGACTTCCAGACCATAAGGTTTAGGGAAGTCTTTATGGGGTCACACTCTGACCCCACACACACACACACACACACACACAGACAAGGTATTCTTTGTCCACGTGTATACCTATATGAAACGTCATATGTTAATGAACCTATGTATATTCATGTAACCTCAACAAAAGAGCAGTGTTACGGGGGAGCGGACGAGAGCAACTGGGATCAAGCTTTTGTCCAGTTCTCTCCCGTGCACGAGAAACATAAAGAACTTTGCCTACTCGTGTTTTGCTTTTGCTGTGTAGTAGAATTGTCTTGAACGTTCCAGCGAATGGGTTTAAGCTACAAACCTATCAGTGTATCTGATGGACAAGTGTCATTACCTGTGTCATTCAGTGGTGCATTTGAGTAATCTCAGTCTCTCGCTGACTGTGTCCTGTGACTTATCAGCACTTCATTTAGTGGGTGGGAGGTACGGTCAAGCAATGCCATTATCTTGGACAACATCTGCCTTTCCGATACCACCTTAAGGGAGATCAGCTCCATCCCCACAACATTATTAGCCTTTTAGATCTGTTTATTAAGTCTTTTGGCATCTGCAACCCTCAACCTGATGTCTTTGCAGTGGTGTTTTTAACCCAGTCCAGTTTATTATCTCTGTGTCCTCCACAACATCCACATCAACCCCCTGGATTGCAAAAAAAAAGGGGTCACAGGTTTCCTGGTCCTTATAAAGTCCATAATCAATTCTTTGGTCTTTTTTGTGTTGAGGTGCAGATTCTGCTTGTATCATGTGACAAA
This sequence comes from Pundamilia nyererei, assembly GCF_000239375.1. Classification (NCBI taxonomy): domain Eukaryota; kingdom Metazoa; phylum Chordata; class Actinopteri; order Cichliformes; family Cichlidae; genus Pundamilia; species Pundamilia nyererei. The sequence goes on along the minus strand of NW_005187797.1, from coordinate 99,191 downwards.
GGAGTCAGCCACAGCTGGGTACTCTGTCTCATCACTGTTTCTGATGCATCCAACCACCGCAGAGTCATCAGAAACCTTCTGAAGATGGCAGGTCTCTATGTAATGGCTGAAGTCTGTGTTGTAGAGGGTGAAGAGAAAAGGAGAGACAACAGTCCTTTGTGATGCCTTTGTGTTGCTGATCACCTCGTCAGACACACAATGCTAAAGACACACATATTGTGGTCTTCCTGTCAGGTAATCAACAATCCATGACACAAGAGAGTTATCCACCTGCGTCACTGCCAGCTTAGCCAGGAGGGTTAGCCCTGGATAACTTCGCCAGCTTATCCAGGAGGGTTGGCCCCATCCAGGAGGGTTGGCTTGATGGTATACACTGGGAAGGTTGGAAAACATGACCAGACGGCCATAGACACAGTTGAGCAGGTAGATGATGGCATCCTCAGCTCCGACGTAGGGCTGGTAAGCGAACTGAAGGGGATCCTGATGTCTATAATAGGTCAGATTTGGTCAAGGTCAAGGCCTGGACAAGGTCAAGGCTAGCCCAGGGTCTTCATGACTTAGGAAGTCAATGCCACAGTACCAGACATGGCTTATCTGGTACTAGGGTCTGTGCGTTCTCAGAGGTGGTAGGTAGATTATTGAGAGCAATGAAATGGGCAGAAACTGTTGATAACTAAGAGGAAGACGTCTTGCCATTACATGCGAGCAGACCAGTAAAGAAGTCCAGGGAGATGAGTGACCAGGGACAATGGGGGACAGTTAGTGGTTGGAGCAGACTGGCGTGCTGCTTTTCCTTCGGAACATGCCGCTACACAGTTCTTAACATTCCTTTCTAAGGTGTCCCACTAGAAGTAGTGCCTGAGGAGAGGGGTATTCACAAAATACCCCTTTGTGGCAGGCAAACTTGAGCCAGGATCAGGTTACTCTCACAGGCCCTGCTGGATCACTGACATGCTATCCCATGTTAGACACCTGGTAGTACAGGTGACTGGTTAGTGTCCTGAAAGAGCTGACAAGAGAGAGCATCAGGTTTAATGTTTCTAGGCCCAGAGCAATAAGAGAGATTGAAATGGAATAGCCTGAAAAACAGGGACCAACGAGCCTGGTGAGCTTTTAGTCTTTTAGGAGGGATAAGGGAAGGAATAAAGCCAAGTTCTTGTTGTTAGTCCAGGTAGTGAAGGGCTGCTTTGTGCCTTCAAGCCAATGGACCACTCCTCCAGTGCCAGTTTAACAGCCAGGAGCTCCCTTTCCCTAACATTGTAGTTGCACTCTTCAGGGGACAGTTACCGGGAGAAAAGCACAGGGTTGGAGATTACCTTGGGGCCTTGAGCGCTGGGAAAGAACTGCATCAACCCTGGCATCAGACACATCAAGCTTAGTATGAATGCCAGGCCACTGTCATGATGTACGAGGACCGGTACTGAGGAGAAGAGTGCCTTAAGCTTAAGTGTTGGACTCTGGAGACCAAGAGAAAGGTATTTTAGGTGAGTTGGGTGAGTGGAGCAGCAACCTTACTGTAATTCCAGATAAAGCAGTGGTAGAAGTTGGCAAATCACAGGAAGTGCTGTATTTGTATCCGAGAGGTGGAGGTAGGCCATTTGGTGACAGCACATACCTTAACTCGATCTGTCTTCACCTGCCATCACATGTCTTTGCTTTTATATAGAACTAATTCTCCCAGGAAGCACTGTAACACACTGCAGACATAGAAGTGGTGTTCCCCTTGGGTCTTCGAAAAAATCAAAATGTGTTTCCTGAAAACTTCCTGTTGGCCATTGTAGTCATCCAGGATGGATTACAGATCAGGTGGAGCGAAAGGTGCTGGGTCCAAGGTGGCTGGGCCAGATGGAAGGGCAGATTCTTGACAATGGACATGTGAGAATATACTCCAATTCATTATTTTACAATTGCTCGAGTTGATGTGTGGTTTGTGCCTTTCCAGCCATGGTAAACCAAGGATGAGTATCTAGGGAGGTGAACATGTAGCGTTTGAACAGTTGTGTTTGTTAGATTTGTATTGTTTATTGTCATTTATGCTTAGAAATATTTAACCATATCAAATCAAATCAAATCACTTTTATTGTCACATCACATGTGCAGGTACATTGGTACAGCACATGCGAGTGAAATTCTTGTGTGCGAGCTTCACAAGCAACAGAGTTGTGCAAAATAAAATAAT
>NW_005187797.1:87961-94436 GCF_000239375.1 Pundamilia nyererei | reverse complement strand
ACACAGGCAAGGTACTCTTTGTGTGTATGTAGACGTCATATGTTAATGAACCTATGTATATTCATGTAACCTGAATAAAAGAGCAGTGTTACGGGGGAGGAGACGAGAGCAAATGGGGTCGAGCGAAGGAACGGCGTTTGTCCAGTTTTCTCCCGTGCACAAGAAACATAAAGAACTTTGCCTATTCGTGTCTTGCTTTGCTGTGTAATTAAATTATATTGAATAGGTTTAAGCTACAAACCTATCATTAATGTCAATACAGAGCATGAGGGAAACAAATTTTTCAAACCAAGGAGGCTCATCATGAGAGACAAATTGGTCTTTTATTTAAAACCCCAGTAGCACATATTCAGGCCAGCATGTCTCAGCTGCCTCTGTCTTAAAGTCAGGGAACAGTTGATGTGTGGCTGATTTTATAGTTGCAAAATCAGCCTCACAGCAACTGCCCTGATGGATATTTAATAGTCACTATGTGGAACTGTCTTCAAAAACGGCGTGAACAAATTAAGGCACGCCGCAATAGGTCAAAATATATAGTAAGACTCAGGCCGCGCTAGCACTCAAGATTTGGTGCCTAAGCAGTTACACTAGGATGAATGTCACAAACTACCAAACACATCTTGTCTTGTGTGTCGCTGATTCCTTGGCATTGTTTGTCTAAATACTGCAACACTTGCTTGTGTGAGCCCGACAAAGCACCCCGTGTGACTTAATGGCTGCAAGTATTGGATCTGCTGGGTCCATGACTGGCCAGGTTGTACTGTCATGAGCGAAGTGAGGATGGGCCCAAAGGCAGACACAAAACACAGACTTTTTAAAGTCCTTAAACTAATTTATTTGACAGCAAAGAAAGGCAGACAAAATAAATCCGCTCCTTGATTGTTATATGAGCAAGGTTACACTCTCTGTTGTTAACAAGAATCGCAAACCCCCTGGTCTGATCAGTGTGGAAGTCTTTCAAGGATAAGTTTTCATCAGGAGTATCCTGGTGCGTCCTTGATTAAGTGAAGCACATCAAGCTACACTCCTTATATTCCCTTTGACTCCATGCTAGCACTGTTAGCTCATCTATCTTGTTTGCTAGTGACAGAACGTTCCCCAATATAATAGATGGGAGACACAGCTTATACCTCCTTCTCTCTTTAGGCCGCCACTGTCTCACTGTCTCCCTCTTCTGTCCTCCGCCCCTGCATCCACAGTATGTTTGTGCTCTCTCGTTTTCTTCGCTACCCTGTTTTACTCGGGCCGCCGAGCCCCTCATTCGGGCTAATGTAGTGACCTCCGGGGTTGCTTTTCAGCGTTTGCTTTTAGAGTTTCCATCGCTGTCTTACCCTAACGGTAACGAAGCACAGGGTTGAGGCACCGGCTCAACCCCGCGAAACTGTCCGTCGCTCAGGAAGAGTTTGCAGCCATGGAGCGCCTTGGCATTGTACAGCGTTCGAACAGTGCATGGGCCTCTCCGCTTCACATAGTGCCCAAATCGGTCGCTCGGTGGCGGCCATGCGGAGATTTCCGGCGTTGAAATAATGCCACGGAGAATGACCGTTACCCCATCCCCCACATTCAGGATTTTTCGGCCAATCTTGCCGGAACCTCGATTTTTTTCTAAAATTGACTTGGTGCGGGGGTATCACCAGATTTTGCGCATGCCATTTGGCCTGATTTGAAAGGTGCCACCCAGACCTTTCAGCGGCTGATGGACTCCGTTTTGCGCGGGCTGCCGTTCGTTTTTGTTTACCTGGATGATATATTGATGTTGCCCATTTGGGTTGCCTTGTTGGAGCAGCTGGTTTCAGGTCTCTGGCAACCGCTGGCCTTTTTCAGTCGTACGCTCTGGGATGCCGAACGCAAGTACAGTGTTTTTGACAGGGAGTTGCTGGCCCTGCACCTCACAACACAACATTTTTGTTTTTTCCTCGAGGGTCGCAACTTTACTGCGTACGTTGACCACAAACCTTTGACTTTTGCCATGTCCAAGGTCTCTGACCCATGGAGCGCACGTCAGCATGGTGGCCATTTCAGAGTTTACCACAAACATTCAGCATGTGACTGGTAAGTCCAATCCAGTCGCTGACTGTCTCCCACGCGTGTTGGTTTCTCTGGTATATGTCGACATCGACTACGCTGCCATGTCCGCTGAACAACGTGCTGACCCGGACATCCTTGCCCTTCAGTCAACAAAAACGGGCCTCGTGCTGGAGGACACCTCTGTGTGGGACGGCGGTCCACACATGCTTTGCGATGTCTCCACCAGCCGCCCCCGCTCGGTGGTTCCCCTTTCATGGTGTTGTCGTGTTTTTGACTCGGTGCACGCCCTCTCTCATCCTAGCGTCCGGGCCTCGGTCAAGCTGGTCAGCGCCAGGTTCGTTTGGCCGGGCCTTCGCAAAATGGTGAAATAATGGCCGGCAGCTTGTATCCCATGCCAACACTCGAAAATCAACCGGCACACGCAGGCACCCCTCAAACTATTCCGTGTCCCCGGTAGGCGTTTCGATCACGTAGATTGTGGACCTGGTTGGTCCCTTGCTGCAGTCACAGGGTTTCACGCACCTTTTGACTGTGGTGGACCGCACGACCAGGTGGCCGGAGGCGGTACCCCTGTGTCCACGACAGCGGTGACAGTGGCCAGAGCATTTTTGTCAACGTGGGTTTCGCGTTTCAGTCCCCCTGCTGACATTACCTCAGACAGGGCCCCCCACTTTGTTTCTGAGCTTTGGTTTGCCATGGCTGATGGCCTGGGGGTCAAGGTCCACCGCACCACAGCATACCACCCGCAAGCTAACGGGAAGGCCGTGCTCTGGGCTTCCTTAACAGGTGGCGACTGGGTCGACCGTCTTCCGTGGGTTTTACTGGGATTGAGTAGTGCGGTTAAAGACCTCGGGGTCTCCCTCGGCCAGCCCCTCCGGGTCCCCGGGAAATTCTTACCTGAGAGTAGTGATGGTAAATTTGATTCTTTTTACTGAATCGAGTATTAATGAGTCACTCACCAAAGTGAATCAGATTTGAGTCATTTGATTCATTGAGTCAGTTGACCAGAGAGTGCCAAAATTTTACATTTTCACTCAAACTTAATTTGTTTCGCTTTTCATGTAAATCCCACTGCTAAGATGAATGATTAAAAAAAAACCAAAACTATTTTATAGAGAAAAAAGAGCAAAAACATTTCTAAAATTAAGCAACTTCTACGTCTGTGAAGGTTCTCAGTCATCCAGGTCATCGTAGTCAAAGGAGCTTGCAAAGAAAAGCGTCCAGACGCTTTCCTTTGCAAGCTCCTTTGACATTAAGCAACTTCCTATCAAAATTGCTTAATAAACATTTATTTTGGTTATTTGTATTTTATTAGTATTTTCCTTAAGTGTGTCAAATATATATTTTCTCATCTAAATGTCCACTGCGCTGTGAGCCAGGGGGCGGTAATGCGCCTTAACATTGTTTGCCAACCAAGAAGAATGAGAAGCTGTGAGCCAGGAGGGAGGGGGTGAGTGAGTGATTCGTTCGCTCGCTCTTTGATTCAACACAGGAGGGAGGGGGTGAGCGAGTCCTGAGTGATTCGCTTATGCTTACGATTCAGCACAGGAAGCGAGGGGGTGAGTAGCTCAAATGTGTTGTTAGCATGTTAGCAGCGCGATGCTACTCTGAACCAAGGAGCTATTTTCTTGATGTGAGCTCCTACTCAGGGTTTTTTCTTCCAGTTCAGAGCAGAAATGCTTTTGTTACGAAACTGGCTGTTGTTTTTCCCCCACAATTTTCATTATAAGCTAGATATATTTCTACTAATGGAATTAGTTTGCTAACAGCAACAGGGATGAGTCAGTGAGTCAGTTGGGCTTGTGAATCATGATTCACGAGTCAGTAAAGTGATTCTCAAGTATTGAACGATTTGTTCACGAATCGAACATCACTACATGAGAGCCCCCCCGTGTTTCGATACCTCTATGTTGCCTTTTCGCCCCCCAAGAGACTCATTTCCTGTTCCTGGTCCTGTGCACCACTGCCTGCCTGACACTTTTGTTCCGAGTTCGTTGGACTCTGCTCGTTTCGTTTTCGTCAGGCATGATGCCCATAGGACTGTGTCCACCATATGACGGGCCACACAGCGTTCTTAAACTGGGCGAAAAACATTTCTTTTTGGACTTTGGCGGTTGGCAGGAGGGTGTCTCTGTTGACAGACTTAAGCCTGCACATGTTATGCAAGATGATCAGGTGGTCTCGGCCCAGGACCAGACTGCTTCTTACTGAAACCTGGCTTCATGACACTGGAAATATAGAGCTGATTGAAGCATCACCCACCAATTACACTTTTGAACATTGCATCCATAAAAACAAGAGGGGCAATGTGATTTATAACAACAAATTTTTTTATTGTAAAACTTTGCTACTTGAAAATTATCTGAGTTTTAAATATTTAGTTATGTAGATTTAATAATTCTATTTCGTCGATTTATTCTATAATGTCAGTTTCTCCTGCTGTATTACTGCTTACTATATATCATCCTCCCAGACTGAGACACGGCTTCCTGGAAGAAATTGGTGAGCTATTTTTCTCTTTTCATAAATATTTTATTCATCTGTCAAAAACAAATACAAATTGATTTGTCAATAAGCATCATATCAATGACAGCAAAGCTGAATTTATTCATCAGTGAGTTTTCAAAGTGTACACTACTGTAATTATGTGATGAAATGATGGACACATTCTGTAGTACCATTTATCAAATGATTGACCACATTGCCCCTGTCAAAACTATTAATGAATGTGGTTCATCAAAAGCACCCTAGAGAAACAATGTAAAGGTAAACGTGGTAAACAGACACTGCTGGAGATCCTACAGAATGATGCAATAATCATCATCATCATCATCATAAATTAATAAAAAAAAGAAATAATGCACTTTACTTCTCCAACAATGGAATCAAATCAGCCAGACAATCCTACATCTCCCAATTGATCAATAAAATCCAGTCTATTCCATTTTTTTGTCTTCATCCACTGATAAACTGTTTAATGCCTCCAAAAACATACCAACTGAATTTCTTTCAACAAATAGGTGTGATGAATTGGTGTCTTGTGTAATATCTTAGCCTCTCATAGTAATCTATCTAGCACTCCCTCACATAATGATCTAATTACTGCCACAGGCTCAATGCTCACATTCTAACCTGTAAATCCTAAAGAAGCAGTCATTCATCAAGTCTTATACCTCTTTACTCAACCCCATCCCCATCTGTATTTCACTGTTTTAAAAATAATTTCAACAGCTCAACAGTTTTTATTTTTCAATTCGCAGTTTTAGTTCTGCACAAATGAAAAATTCAATCAGTTGTGTCAGTCCTCGGTCCATTACATTACACAGTATTACTTATCACTTTCCTCTGATGATAAAAAATCCATCCACAAATTAATAAGCTGCACTAATGACATCAACTGCTGGATGTCTCAACACTTCTTAAAAGTAAGTAGATACAAGATAGAGACGAGACAAAACTTCTACAGTACTTGTTGTTGATCCAAAAAGTCAGAGAAAGAAAATCTGTTCATATTTATCACATCAATAAGGTTACCAGAGCTGCTAAAATGTGCTAGCATTACTACAGCCATAGTTTATAAATTGAAAATTGACATACTGAACCGTCATAATTAACATGGTAAAACATTTCTTTTAAAATGATTCACATTTTTATGACTTATCACACAGTATCAAGGGAATACCGGGTATTTTGTCATTTCGTTAGCTTCATAGCATAAGTGCCTAAGTCATTTTTTTGTGTTTTCGGAAAACAAGAAAAAACTAATTTTCTAAATATCACATGCATATTTTTAAATATCACATGCATATTTTTAAATATCACATGCAATTTGACCAAAAAATGACTTAGGCACTTATGCTATGAAGCTAACGATTTTAAAGAAAACTGAATACAGAATACACCTTAAATTTGTATATGTTCCATATATACCATACTTACCTAATCCAAGGCAGGATACTCTGAGCCCTGATTTACCAAGATTTCTGTTAACAAAGAAGAAATAATAAGCAGTAGGAATAGATTTATTTACCATAAAAACTGTAACAAAATACATACATGAACACTTTGAAACTCAAGATTCAAGATAGATTCAAGATTCTTTATTTGTCACATGCATAGTTATACAAGTACAACATGCAGTGAAATGTATCCTGACACACTCTTCGACTGTGCAAAAGGGGAGAGAAGAACATTATATACATTAAGTGAATATATACATGGGGGGCACTATGTGCAGTAAGTGGCATTGAGTGCAGCAAGTGGGTGAATTATGTACATTAAATGAATTAAATAAAATAGACAATCTGAACTTTTTAAATTAAAAATATGAAATGTACATTGTGCCTGTGGGTGTCTAGAAGAGAGTCTCAGTCACTTATGGATGCTGTAAGAGGGCGTGTGTGTGTGTGTGTGTGTGTGTGTGTGTGTGTGTGTGTCTGTGTGTGTG
>NW_005187797.1:84965-86195 GCF_000239375.1 Pundamilia nyererei | reverse complement strand
AGCTTTAGTGTAGTTGTTGTTTTAAACTTGAGTATGAACTTATACAAAATGCAGCAAGATATTTAAAAAAACAGTTTTGTTGATTCAAACACACTATATCGGATTCATATTGGTATCGGCAGATATCCAAATTTATGATATCGGTATCGGACATAAAAAAGTGGTATCGTGCCATCTCTAATATTTATTGAAGCAACCTAAAAAGTGTGCATTATTACCTATAAAAAACCTGTGGTAGTTTCTCTTTAATCAGCATAGTTGGAAACAGCCTGCAAAGAGCCGGCTGCCAGTAATTGGCAGTAGGGGTGGGTTTAGAAAATCAGTTTTCCAATTCAAATCGATTTTAGCTTAAATAACGCAATATTGATTAATTAAATCCTGAATCGATTTTTAAATATAAATATATTTTGCCAGAAACCCAACAATCTCAGGTTAAAGCTCACAAAACTATTTCAGCAACAACCAAACAGCTAAAACAGCAAATGAGAGCAGGTAAATGGATTTCGCACAAAGATGTAAACACAAAGCGTGGATCATTCACCTGATGGCACGTACGCAGACCTGCCATCAGGTCTGAAAGCTGACATCTCACAGATTCTGATGCTGCATGTTTGGTCATAGTGATGGGATTTCCGGCTCTTATTAGAGAACCGGCTCTTTCGGCTCGGCTCACTAAAAAGAGCCGGGTCTTTCAGCTGAGAACCGGCTCTTCAGGTTGTCTTGTTGCTTTAATTAATTTATTATTAACAATAATATAAAATTATGCACAAAAGTAATTACTAATGTAAAAAAAAAGTGGTTTTATTTATATATGTTTATATATATGCGGTGGCCCCTAGAGACAAAGCACGTACAAATTCCAAAACACTAACAAACTCCAAAACACATTTCTAGCATTAACTGAACTTCCAAAACAGAGCTACCTAGATCACTTAAATCAGCAGTCCCCAACCCCCGGGCCTCGGACCGGTTCTGGTCCGTGAGTCGTTTGGTACCAGGCCGCGAGAGTTGAGGCTCAGGTGTGAAATGTATGGTTTTCAGAGTTTTTATCGGTTTTCAGCGTTATTGTCACAACGGGACTGAACGGACTCACGCGCAGGCTCTAGGTCTTGAAAGCACAAGAGTCTTTATTATGATACACCAGGTGATTATTTACAAAAGTGAGGGGAAAGCCGGGCTCCGGGGGTCCACACACGAACGGGAAAGACGCCGATAGTCACACACACACAC
>NW_005187797.1:75156-84874 GCF_000239375.1 Pundamilia nyererei | reverse complement strand
AGTAATTGAGCTGGGGTTACACTGACGAGGGTCGGCAACGGTCCAGCGACGAGAAACACAGGGCTGCCATCTTATAAAGGAGCTGGATCACTCGTGATGAGCCACAGGTGCGTGGGCCAAGGGCAGGAGCCCACAGGTGAGCTCCGCCCAGGCAGAGGGAGGAGGGAAAGAGGGGAAGGGAGAGAGCCGGGAAAAAATAAAAAAAAGAATACAAAACATATGTAGCCATACTGAGCCGACCGGGTAGGCACAGGGACCCTGACAGTTATTTTGTTATCGTTTTTATCGTTAACTCGGTTTTCCTGGGTCTTTTCACGTGTGTTATGAATAAATCTTCTTTTTTTCGGTACCGGTACTAGTTTTATTTTGTTGTATTTATCCGCGACACCTTAAAGGTCGGTCCGTGAAAATATTGTCGGGCATAAACCGGTCCGTGGCGCAAAAAAGGTTGACTTAAATTACACAATTGAAAGCATATGTGTATTGTTTGTGTATTTATACACAAGCACTCATATATATTCAAATAATTTAAAAAAAATGTTCATTTACCTGTTACTACCACACACCAAATCCGGTCGTTGGTACTTGCTGGCTTGTGTAGCCACTAGGTAACAAAAGCTCAACACTGCGCCTAGCATCCTGGAGCACTTCTTTTGTGTTTTGCACGTGTTTTGAGTTTTTATGTGCTTCTGAGTTTTTACGTGTTTTTGAGTTTGTACGTGCTTCGAAGTGCGTACGTGTTTGTAAGTGCTTTGTCTCTAGGGGCCACCGTAAATATACTTTTATTTATTCACTCCACATAAAATGTAATAAATAAATCATATAATACAGAAACCAACTATTCACATTTCAACTTTTAACTATTTAGCTGCAGCAATTTCCTAATGTTGTAAACCTGCTCAACATCTGGCAATAAACCCTTTCTGATTCTGATTCTGATTCTGATTTAAATTTTCAGCTTTTTCCTTTTAAACAAATTTAAAGTGAAACACAAAACACAAAATGCTGCAAACCACAACACAATTAAATATAAATTAAAATATGAAAACAAAAAGAACATGCATATTCTCTGTCATATGAGCCTGCATGAATAAACTTTCTGAATCCTTTATCATCTGCAACTGAAAATAGTTGTGGATGATTACTATACCTTTCTAATGTGACGTTGGTGTCCCTGGCTCTCTTTCTCTCTCTTTCCCTCCCGCTCTGTTCCTGTGCTACTGCCAGTGTAACTACCGCCCCTCCCCCTCTTCCCAGCACAAAACACAAGACTCGCGTGTGGAGTGAAGCGGAAAAAAGTGCGAGAGAGGATGAGAGAAGGAATAAGAAAAAAAAACCCACGGCTCACGATAAGGAGCCGACTCACGTCGTTCACGTCAAAGACCCGGCTCTAAGAGCCATTTTGTTTGCGACCGACACATCACTATTTTGTCAGTCTCCAATCAAAATTCACTGAACCAGCAACAAATGAAGATCAAAACTGTGCTTCATATTTGATAAACATCCTCATTAATTCCCTCTTACGTTTGTTGTTTTGCTTCCACCATAATAAAATCGATGATAGCCAGACCTAGATGGCAGACTGCTGCCTTCTGGGAGTCTGGACTTTCTATTTTATCCCTGGATAAAGACAAAAAAGAAGTGGGGCACCATCTGCTTGTATAAACCAATCGATTATAACTCTAAATTTGGAATCAAACCCACATTCTACATACTGTTGTATGAATGCAAGGTAAGAAAAAAACGTTTTTATTCCTTAAGTTATATTTAGGACAGTTTCTCTGGTAGTCATTAACTTATGCCACATACTATCAACTTACACCACTAATGCTAGAATAGCTAACAGCAGTTGAGTACCTAACATTAGCTTAACTAATCATACGTACAGTAGTTATAAAAGCTAAGGTTATATAAAGGTAAGGTTGTCATGAAATAAGATGACTATTATTATTGTAAATATGGAGAGAGGACTAGACGTGATCAGTTCTACTTTTGAAAAAAGATCTCAGATGTTGTCCCTGAGATCTACTGGAGTTACTAGTCTATCTTGGGGGTCACTGCACGAGTGCGATGACTACCACTGGCACAACTGTTTACTTTACCCCCCACATCTTCTTAAGCTCTTTTCTGAGTCCTTGGTACTTCTCCAGCTTCCCATGTTCCTTCTTCCTGAAGTTTCTGTCATTCTGTATCACTACTCTATTTTAACTATGGATGTTTTCCTCTGCTTGTCCACCACTACTATGTCCGTTTGGTTAGCAATCACCAGTTTGTCCATTTCATGCATTCTTGACTACCCTAGGCGGTGTCTCCCATTTTGATCTAGGGACTTCCAGGCTATACTCGGCACAGATGTTCCCAGGATGTGGTCATACGTGGAATCCATACATGGCATTCAATGTATGCCCTGCTTGTGTGATCCACACAAATATGTGGTCACAATTTTGAGTTAAGTGGTGTGATATATGGAGATTATTATGCATGTTTTATGTTGCTGGTTTATTGGTGGAATTTAAGTCCACAATGTCATGCAAGTACTCTGTTGCCAGGAGAGTCTATAACACTTTGGACAGTAGGGGGCAGCAGTGTGCTTTGGGAACTAGTGATGTGCGATACCACTGATTTCTTTTCCGATACGATACCAAGAAAAATTCAGGGTGGTATCGACGATACTGATCCGATACAGATACTTTGCACAAAAAACTTAATGTTTCATTGTATTTCATATATAATTGTATTATGTAATTGTAATAATAATATAGCTTCATAATGATTACAGGACATCAGACTACTTGTTCTTATTGCTTAATAATGCAGAATTAGTGCTGCTAGGGCAAGACAGACGTGAGAGACGTCTGTCTTGCCCTAGCAGCACCCTCTCCTATCCCTCTCCTCCTCTTCAGTTGGCCTCAACATACGCTCATCATATTCTGTGATATGATTTACTGTGAGGTGTTTAACAAGGTTAGTGGTGTTGCCACAACACCTCACTGTCTTGCCACATGTATCGCAAACTGCGTTTTGACTGTTTGTGGAGGTAAAATACGTCCACACAGGACTCTGTTCACGCTCAGCCATTGTTGTGAGTGTGCACGCCAGGGGCTGCCTGCAACACATTTATACAGCTGTATATGTATGACTATGAAAGGCGTAAGAGGAAGTAGTTCCTTCCAATTTAGACGATCCAAATGATATAGTTTCTTTCCATTGGGCTCCTGTTAATTATAAACTACAAATTTACCCCAAAGTACTAAAATACTGATATTTTAATATGAGAATCGATTCTAGAACATAAATTACTGGTATCGGAAGAATCCACACACCACTATTGGGAACTGAGTCGGGTGCATAGCTGCCATAAGCTTATCATTCTGGCTAGACTGACCAGGCCAACAGCAGCGTGTCTCCTGTGTTCACTTTCTCTCCTGTTTTACAGGTCAGTAATGTGGTCAAAACCATAACGAAATACACAGCTGGACACTGTGATACTTATTCTTTCATGACATAAGATGGCTGTGTGATATGTGATATATGTCACTTTCGCTATGCAAACTACTTTAGCTCTGTGGAATGTAATAGCTAAGCTGTATGCCTGGGTAATGCTAGCAAGCTGTTGCAACTGCGCTCGTCTCCATATAATAATAAGACACACCAATCCGGCTGGGTTTACAGTTCCTGATAAACTTGTAGTTTTGTGTCCATGACAAATGTTTTGTATAACGTGTCTGTAAAGTGTTCCGGGCCAGCCTGAAGTCATGTGGAAACTTGCTGTTTCAATGTTAGAATCTAACTAGCCTGAAAAATACATATAAAGCAAAAGAGCTACAGCTAACAAAAATGCTGGCAAGGACAAGAAGTGCAGTAATGTTGAAGGTAAAGTTTCCTTTCTATGATAAGACACAACGATGATGATGTGAATTATTTTATTTATCAGTTTTAAGGGGAAAGAGGTGCATTTGTCATTTGTTTCATTCATTTCAAGCTTTTGTTGTTTTATGCCAGTAGTGTGGCTTAATATTGAAATGCACTGGTGGAAAACGAGCTATTTGAGGGAATGAGCAGTTCTGGTGAAATTGAGTTACAAAAAGAGTGGAGAACATATGCTTGTGTTGTATGAATAAATTCTGGCAAGACTGACCAGGCAAATGACAGCATGTCTCCTGTGTTCACTTTCTCTCTTGTTTTACAGGATTGTATTCTGGCTGACGCCCACCATAGTGGGGCCAGTAACACTTGCTAGCACCTGGCACAATGCTATTATGTGCTGGATTGTCTCAGAGGCATCTTTACACAGCCTGCACTTGGGCTCTTGTCTGGTGCTGTAGACCCCATTCTCAATGGATCTTGTGTTGCCATGATTAGCGCCTCTGTGCTGCTGAGGTCAGCTGCCATCTTCCTAGTGGATTCATGGATGTTTGTTGTCTCAGTCTGGACCGTGGTACTGACACTGACTAGTCCTGGTCTCCTTTCTTCCACTTAGCATACAGTCTCAGGGTGGTGGACTTGGGGTGAAACCCTCCATGCATGGTCAGGAGCTTCCTTGTCTTGATGTCAGTGGCTTCCATCTCCTCACCAGCTTATTATCCCAACAGGGTACCTGGTCACAGGCAGGGCGTAGGTGTTGATAGCCCGGATCTCTTTCGTGTCATTCAGCTTACTCCTCAGGACTTGTCTAAGTATGTGCCGGTACTCGGTGGCTGCAGCTTTCCTAGCGGCCTCCTAATGGTTCCCATTTGCCTGTGTGATTCCCAGATACTTGTAACTGTCCTCAGTGTATGCAATGTTGCTTCTAGTAGTTCGATCCCCTCAGTTCTGACTACCTTCCCTCTCTCGTTACCATCTGACTACACTTCTCCAGTCCGAATGACATTCCAATGTCATTGCTGTAGATCTTTGTGGTGTGGATCAGTGAATCAATGTCTCATTTACTCTTGGCATACAGCTTGATGTCATCCATGTACAGGAGTTTGCTGACAATTGGTCCATTCCGTATGTCTGTGAAGGTTCTCAGTCATCCAGGTCATAGTAGTCTAAGGAGCTTGGAAAGAAAAGCATTTCACCTCTTATCTGGGAAGCTTCTTCAGTTCTAGGGTCAAATGGTGGAGAGTCCCAGGTGAGCTCATTGTGAAACCTAGCCCAGGATGCCTTAACGCCCACTCACATCCTGGGCCATCTGACCTCAGGAAATCACATGATAGGGTGGGGCTAGGTTTGACAGTGAGCTTACCTGAAACCTTGGCTGATTGTGACCTACACCCATTTTCACACCTTGGCTCATGTGATTAGGTAGAGGATCATTAGGGGGTCCATTGCCTCTTGGTGGGTCACTCCCACAGAGCTTAAATCTGGGACTCTCCACCATTTGACCTTAGAACTGAAGAAGCTTCTCGGATGAGAGGTGAAACGTCTTCAAGCAACTTAAACAAGTCCAGACGCTTTTCTTTCCAAGCTCCTTAGGTCCATTCCGTACTTGGTATTTGTAGCCTGTTTTGTAAAGGATCTCACTGAGGGGGTTCAGGCCTATGTAGAACAACAGTGGAAACAGAGCATCTCCTTAGTAGATCCCTCGCTTGATGCTATCTTGTGATATTGGGTTGAACTTAGCCTCCAGTGTTCTATACCACATCCCCATCGAGTTCCTGATTAAGGGTCTTAAGGTTCTATTGATCTTGTACAGATTGAGGCATTCCAGGATTCAGGTGTGGGGCATCAAGTCATAGGGCTTCTTGTAGTCTCAGGTGTAGCTGGTGTTTGCTTCACTGGTATTCCTACAAATTCCTTTCTGTGCTCCGCTCATGTATTTGGCCATGTGCCTGTTAATCTTAGCTGCTATGATGCCTGACAGGAGCTTCCATGTGGTACTGAGGCAGGTTATTGGCCGGTAGTTAGATGGGACTAGTCTCTCTGGGGATCCTTGAGGATCAGGACTGTCCAGCCTTTGGTTAGCCATTCTCGCTGTCTCTCATTGACTAACAGTGGGTTCATTTGTCCTGCCAGATGCTCATGGATTGCAGTCAGCTTCTTCAGCCAGTAGGCATGAATCATGTTGGGGCCTGGTGCTGACCAACTCATGCTATGAGACCCTCTCTTGGATATCTGCCACTGTGATGGTTACTGGACCCTGTTCGGGGAGGTTGCTGTTGTCTGCTCTTAGATCCTCTAGCCACTGAGCATTGCCAATATGGATTGGGTCCTTCTCCCATATGCTGTTCCAGTATTGCTCAGTATCCAGCCTTGGTGGTGCTGTTCTCATGTTGTCAGCTTATTTAATTCATTTCAATTCAATTTTAATTGTACAGCACCAAATCATAACAACAGTTGCCTCAAGGCGCTTTTATGGTGAGGTAGGCCCTACAATAATGCATGCAGAGAAAAAAATAACAATTAAATGACCCCCTATCAGCAAGCACATTGGCGAGAGTGGGAAGGAAAAACTCCCTTTTAACAAGAAGAAACCTCCGACAGAACCAGGCTCAGGGAGAGGCAGCCATCTGCCGTGACCGGTTGGGGTGAGAGAAGGAAGACAGGATAAAAGACATGCTGTGGAAGAGAGCCATCCAAGTACACCTTGGATGGTTCTGTAGAGAACAGCTGGTTTATTCTCCTGCCTTCTCTTTCTCAGGTATACCTATTCAAGCGGCTAGCCAAGTTGTGAGTCTTTGTTTCGCATATAAAACATATACACAAAACACACTTTAAAAAAATCCTCTACTATGATGCAGGTACTATATGTTCTCGTATACAAAGTTTTTATTAGAAAAGGTTTATCCCCTAATGGGAAGTGGACAGCATCGGGTCAAAGAGTGTTGAGTGTGCACTTATTTTTTAGACAATGGATGGTTAACAACTTTAATATACATACATGTGAATACATGTTGCTATATAAACATACAAGGAGTTCCATATGTAAGCGCCTTGAGGCAACTGTTGTTGTGATTTAGCACTATATAAGTAAAACTGAATTGAAATGAATTGGTATTTATCTTCTGTTTATATAGATAACATCTGGCGTCCCTATTTTCTTATTTTTCTCAACTTGATTAGGTATATCAATTTACCAACAGCAAGAATAGGCCAAATAATATTACAACATATGTGTACTTGTATGTAAAGTATACCTGCTCACCAAAACAGTTTACAATAATTGAATAATGTTAAACAACCTTTACAATAATCCGGTGATCAATAATAAGTTTATTGTCTACCTTTATAGTGGTAGTATAAGAAACTAACAGTATCTCTTCTAAATTATCTGTAAGTGTATCTTACCTGTAAATCATGCCAGTGGTGTAAGACACACTGTCCCTAAGTGAAATGTGGTTCATCCTAAGGAAGTCCTCGAGATTTTTGAGCTGAGCAGCTGCACGAACTTCTCTCAGGCGCTGATAATCTGCTACGTGGCGACTGCGCTGTTGCTTTTCTTCCTGCTCCATTGCTTGCTCTGACAACAAACAGCTTAGGCCACTGTGCACACTCTCACTCATTGATGACAGGGAAAGTATCTTGCCAGACACTCCAGTTCCACTGCTGATGCTACCGCTTCGATAAATTCCATTACTGTCTCGACCTCCAGGTGCCACCCCTCCACTGGTCCCAGGTTTGGGCATCTAGAAGTAAGAGGACAACTTTTTTAAAAATTAAACAAGAGTCCAAAAACCCTATATTAAGTACATCATCATACATTTAGTAAACTGTAGCACACCCACATGCATATAAGTTTGTAATACAATCACAGCTTTTTTTTCTTGGTGTCTACTCAATCTATGCTGCTTTCAATATTCAAGTGCTAAAACTGAATAATTCATGGGTGAGTGGGGATAAAGGTCTGCTGTGTGTTGGATTTGAAAAAAAAGAAAGAAAGAAAAACCTATGTCAGCCAGTTTTTCTCAGTCAGTTTCATGCAGTGTTTCAAGTGTTGAAATATGGAGTTCAGAATGTGTGTATTAACTGTTGAGGTCAATAAATTTATATTTCTATTTTATTTATATAGCACCAAATCACAACAAAAGGCGTTTCAAGGCACTAATAACTGCCATTTTCCCAGAAAAATTCTCATATTATAAATGACTGGGGAAATTTACTATGTTTTGTAGGCAGATATGTTTGTGGTTTCACTGGAATGGCACCGCACAAATAGACATTTGTGATCCATCGCTGAACAAAATTTAACCTACTGTAAGCTTGTTTTCTTCCATTTAGGTGTTAGCACTCTTTTTGCTTTTGCTTTTCTGTATCCAAGCCCTGTTTCATTCAGCCCATTTCTTTTAGTTCCATCACAAACACTGTCTACAGTTTTCCCCAATTATATTTCATTTATATTGCTGTGCAGTTTCTACTTTCAATTCGTCTTGCTTTCAATTTTCTGTCCAGTTTCACTCCTTCTTCAAAGTCTCTTCAGGTATCCTTTCACTCCACTCAAGCTGACTTCAAGCTAAAGCACTGGAGGGTTTTGTGACTGGCCTCCTTGCTGGCCCTCACAGCACTTCATAACCACCACTGGGCTCCCAGTTGCCCCCCTCAACTAGTTATCCTTTTTAATTAAAATTTTGTTTCTGAGATTTTTATTTATATTTACACAGCACCCCACTCCCGAAATTGGGATTGCAGCTAAGATGTTCATGTTGTTTTGTAAATGTGAAACCAAGAAACACAAAGACAAGCTGACAACAAACTGTTCGGCATATTCCTTGTGCTGCTGAGACTCCAGAGTGACCACGCCAAAAGAAGACACTATTCAAAAAAGATGTAACTCATAAATGAGGAGTGTTTTATCATGATATATTTCCAAGCTCTAGAAATCAAATTTTACTCAAAGAGAGGGTATCAAGCTTGCAACTGTTAACTTCATGAACCCACACAAAGTAAAATTTAGCTGTACAATACTTGAGTACAACTCAATCCAACCTTTACAATATACATACCATACAAATAAAAGAAACAGTATCATCTTTGCCCTCTCAATTTTTTAAAAACCTCTGACCTACATCAGAAAATCCTCAGTCACTCAATAATTTAAAAGCCTCTCTCCTCATGGTAATGATGATGGAACACGTAGAGGCTATTGTATTTTATTGTAGAGGCTACATAATGCAACATTGTGGAGCGTAAGTTTTTTTCTCTCCCTCTCATTATCAGTGTATCCAAAACAATACTTACCCGAGATGTTGGTGTTCGGCTGATATAGGGATTCTGGACTACGCTGCTCATGGTAGAGATTGTGATTAGCAGATATAGCAGTATGTTGTAGTCAGCCTAATGCTAGCAGTTTCTGGACTGCTTTAAAAGTAGTTACTGAACAAGTTAATATGGCTTATCTACTCCCTCCTACTTGGTCACGTGGCACACAGAGCCCTATAACCAAGCCTGTCTGCACTGCAGTGGGCAAAAAATAATCTCACAAGTAAATTATTTAATAGCACTAAAACAAGCATCTACACTAAAAGCTTGTGATTGCCTAACAGGAAAGCATACTAAGGCCCTGAAATTTTGCTTGTCTCTACAGTAATGTGTCTGTTTTTTTTTTTTATTATTATTATTATTATTATTTTTTTTTTGTGTCCCGCTTGGATCTTTAGCCATCAGAATTGTTGTCTTAAGGCCAAGAAAGATGCCAAGCGGATTTATTTTACCAAGTGGATCATCATGGCCTTGCCATATTGGTCCATTTGATTGACCTTTATTATAATTATGAATTTATTTTATTTTCAGTTGCTACAAA
>NW_005187797.1:72659-73462 GCF_000239375.1 Pundamilia nyererei | reverse complement strand
GCAGCAGCGCCCCCCAGCCCCACAGAGCCCGGGACAGTCCACCCAACCCCACCACAGAAAAAACTGCACCCACCCCACCATCCACTCATCTTCCAGACTACATGAGACAATAGACGCCCAGGCTGAGATCTTCCTCCACCTCTCCTGTATCTCCTCCTCTAGCAGAGAGTTCCTGAGGAGAGGAAAGCTCCTGCAAGGTGTGACAATCTCCCCCACCAGTTGAAGAGTCCCCCAGGCGGCTCGATGCACCGGCGGCACCCTGCGCCAGGGATGGGGCCCCATGCACCCACCCGCCCACAACCCCGGCAACACACAAACCAGGACCCAAGGCCCCGAGGCCCGGCCAGGGCCCCAGCCCAGAGACGGAGCACCCCCAGAACCTCACGCCCATCCCGGACCCACCCAGGGGCAGACAGGCTACCAGGTCAGTAACCCACGTCCGTCAGCACAGACCCTCCCCTAGCCCCGCTACACGCAGCCACGAGGAAACAGTCACCCGAGATCCAAAAGAGCCCCCAACCGGACATGACCGCTACCCCGGGTTGAGCTCCCCAAGGAAGATGCCTCCGGGAAACCCCTCGACGCCCTAAGCCTGTCCCTACCCCCACACCAATCACAACAGAGTGAAGGCGGGACCAAACTATGACCCCCCACCCCCACTAGGTGATGGAGCTGATCAAAGGAGCCCAGAGCAATTGATCTGATGTGGTGGCAGAGGCTGTATCAAGATTAATGCAATCTAATAGATAATTTCTATATTGGTTAGAATTAAGATTGTTTTTATTTTTCCAGTTCATGGGGAC
>NW_005187797.1:42524-44007 GCF_000239375.1 Pundamilia nyererei | reverse complement strand
AATAATAACCACTTCAGCCAAGAAGAGAGCCTGACGAGCCCAGTTGTAAGTAAGCTATTAAGACTCGACTGTACACCGTGTTCGTGTTTTCCTCCAAAAACAATAAGCTCCGTTGGAGCAGCCTTTCAACGCCTCTCTCTGTCTCTGCTAGCAAAGTTGACCCACACAACAAAGTAAAGCTATTTTTCGGCTACGGGCCGACAGGGACCCCGCCGTATTAGTCAGAGGTCCCTTTACTAGTCCGGAGTCGCGGACCTTCAGTAATAGTAATAAATCACACAGCAATCACGTTGTTGTAAAAAGCATGATAATATGTTAAGTAATCCAAAGTATTCAGAATACGTTACTGTCATTGAGTAACGTAACGGAATACGTTACAGAATACATTTTGGGGCATGTATTCTGTATTCTGTAATGGAATACATTTTAAAAGTAACCTTCCCAACACTGATAGTTACCATTATAGTATTGCATAGAATTGTATAGTTACCATTATAGTATTGTATAGAATTGTATAGTTAGTAATTAGTACCTTTTTATCTCTTAATTTTTACCGATACTTAGCATGTTATTTATTTGTAATTCCTAGTTTTATATCTCTTGGGGATATGTCCTTTATATATTTATAAATGCACCATGGGGGGCTTAGGGTGAAATAGCATTTCGGTACACTGTATATTGTGTATACTACTGTATTGACAATAAAGCTCTTGAATCTTGGACATATTAAAACAGCTACAGATTTTTAAATTTATTTTCCTCTGTGTGGGGGAAATAATTATTTGATCCCCTATTGACTTTGTACATTTGCTCACACACTGATGAATGAATTGTCTATTAGTCTAATAGACATGAAACTACCATAAAGATTAGAGACATAATATGACCGCCCAACCCAACCACCATCACCCAAAAAAGTGCATGTTATTTGTATTTTGAGCCAAATAGAATATAGAAATCAATTAAGACCAAATAATTGTCAAAGGATGCCATAGACAACATTGTGAGCCCACACAATGTTGGAATTTGTTTAGCTTTCTAGATTATCAGTAAACATTAGTTTAATGAACTATATTGGCAACAGAAATATATAGTTTTGCAGTGTGTCAACAGGGCCATGAGTATAGATAAGTTGTGAAACCTGGTAATCCTGTTTCTTGAAATCTCCCACAGTCCATTGCTTCAATGGAAGCAATTATCATAAGTCTTTTGATATTTAAAAATTACATTTACTTTTCAAGTCTGCTATATCCTCATCCCAACTGAGCATGGCGGGTACCTACGATGGAACTACAATGGGGGGTGGGGTCACACTATTTCTGATACAAGGCTTTTGTAATCCTAAACTGTGGTGTACATTAAATCCCAGTGTAATTACCTTCCTTCCTAAAGGCAGGTTGGGTACACTCTAAGAAGTCATCTATAGAATTTACCCAATAAATCTGAGGTAACAATTTGCATTGACTTTTTTGGGGTAGATTTA
>NW_005187797.1:40268-41858 GCF_000239375.1 Pundamilia nyererei | reverse complement strand
CCCATCAGCAGTACACATGCCTTTGTTGGGCTTCCACATCCCTCCATCACTTGGTTTCCCTCAATCACAATGGACACATCTGATGGATCCTCCTCAGCCATGATGTTGTGGATCACGATCACCTTCATCATATTGTCTGTGTAATCCTCACATTCCTACGTGTTAAAAAGAAAGAAACAAAAACCATGGACACGTTTTATTTTATTTAAGATGCTTTTTCAATACATTTCAGTTGATCTAAAGAGGGGAGTGGACAGAAGATGAATGGAGAAGGGGAGAACAGGGGATAGGAGAGGACAGGAGAGAAGAACATTAGCATCCCTTGAGTTAATAAGTAAACTGTTATGAATATGACATACCTGGCAGTCATGAAAAAGATCTTGTCTTTCCCCGAGGTAGCTAATGAGGCAGCATTAGCTACCTTCTCAATGCTCTGTGCCTGTAGGGAGATACAATTTAGTGACAAGACTAAGTCGAGTGATTTACTTACATTAAGACTGAATTACTTAAAAACAAAAACATGTCTGATGCCTATCTCCAGCTTTCAACAGGTGAGAGGCTGGGTACACCCTGGACAGTCAATGACAAGGAAACATAGGATAAACAACCATGCACGCACACACTCAAACCTAAGGACAATTTGGAGAGACCAATTAACCTAACAGCCATGCTTTCTGACTGTGGGAGGAAGCTGGAGTACCCGGGGGGAACCCACACATGCACAGGGAGAACATGCAAACTCCATGCATAAAGACCCTGGGCCGGGATTTGAACCCAGGACCTTCTTGCTACCCACTGCAGCCCCCCATAATTACATATTTGTGAAAACAGTCAAATAACATATGTCATTCAAAGTGTCCAGCAGAGGTCTCATCTTGGAACCAGCGGCTCCTCCTTTGGCACGCATAAGCTGCAAAAGACCTGATGTGTACTCATCAAGTTTCAGCATGAATGTCTCCACCAAAAAAACTGTGGTGATGCGTCTTAACTCTTCGATGA
Source organism: Pundamilia nyererei (assembly GCF_000239375.1). NCBI lineage: Eukaryota > Metazoa > Chordata > Actinopteri > Cichliformes > Cichlidae > Pundamilia > Pundamilia nyererei. The sequence goes on along the minus strand of NW_005187797.1, from coordinate 40,859 downwards.
GCTAAGAAGTAAGTGGACAAAAAAAAAAGACATTTCAATTTGTTGACATTTGTTTGACATTTGATTTTTGGTGGATAGGAATAGTTATTGCACATACTCACCTGAGCCTCAGTGAATAATGCTGGCAACCTTTCCTTTAACTCACCCACAGAGGGGCAGAGGCTGACCACTTCAACTCTTCGGCTAGAGAACATTTTATTCATTTTTTCTGCAATTATCTTTGCATTATTGCTGATTTAACACTGGCATCCATGAAAGGTCTTCCAGTGTTGTGATATGAGTTGTTTGCCTCAGCGAGGATTAGTTGTATGTCTCGGGAAAACTCCGGTACTTGAAATGGCACTGGCCATGCAGCAGGGTGACATGAATCAGGGAGAATGATGGTGTCACTGGAACTTGATGATGCGCAGTCGGACACCTGTGAGGGTGCATCATGATTGGCAGGGCAGATGTCCATTTCAGTAGTACTTGCAGGATGAGTGCTCACTGAAGTCGAAGAGTTCAATGTAGATCATAATCCTGATTCACATACTGGTTGTAAGTCAAGGGTGATTACTGGCTCTTTAAGGATCACTTTAACAGTGGCCTTGT
>NW_005187797.1:15953-17205 GCF_000239375.1 Pundamilia nyererei | reverse complement strand
CATTCTGTCTCTCACAGTTGAAGTGTACCTCTGGTGCAAATTACTGACCTCTGTCATCATTTTAAGTGGGGGAAATTGCACAATCGGTGGCTGACTAAATACTTTTTTGCCCCACTGTATGAACTTGTTTGGTCTGGTCTTGAAACATGTCAGCTCCTCTACTGGATGTGCATTTGGCCTGTGATATCACTTGGAGCCAGGCAGAGAAATCTGGCGGGGTATAAACTTTGTCAGTTCCAGTTCTCAGTATCGCATGGCTCAATAAATCCATCTCTATAGCTTGTTGGGAGCATGCTCAGTAGCTTATCAACATGAGAACCACATATTGTAGTTCATAGCCACTTTCACCTTCCAGTGAAGCATGCCTACTAAACCCTTCACATACAGAGCAACAGTGTCAAAGGCTTCTGGGTCCCCCACTTGGGGACATTTGTAAAGAGTTCAAAATAGAACCTAGCTCACTTTGTACGAGCTGGCGAGGTTGACTATATTTATCTTGGCGAGCCTGGAGTGCTGCAGTATATGGCAGGAGATTAATTGATTGATTGATTGAGCTACTTCGTAAGCACTTCATATTTTTAACTGCTCCAGAAGGATTTGATATTTGAACTGCTCTATGAGATTATTATGACTACCAAGCAGGGGGTCCAAAGTAGTGATGTGCGAATCATGAACGAATCGTTCAGTACTCGAGAATCACTTTACTGACTCGTGAATCATGATTTACAAGCCCGACTGACTCACTGACTCATCCCTGTTGCTGTTAGCAAACTAATTTCATTAGTAGAAATATATCTAGCTTATAATTAAAATTGTGGAGAAACAACATCCAGTATCTTAACAGAAAAATTTCTACTCTGAACTGGAAGAAAAAACTCTGAGTAGAAAGCTCACATCAAGACAACAGCTCCTCAGTTCACAGTAGCATCGCTCTGCTAACATGCTAGCATGTTAGCATGTTAGCATGTTAATGTATACTATGTCTTCTGGTGATACTGCCTAAGGGAAGCATGTATAATGTAAACAGAATTGATCCTAGCACTGAACCCTGTGGAACTCCATAATTAACCTCAGTGTATAAAGAGGACTATCCATTTACATGAATAAATTGGATTGTATTAGATATATATGATACAAACCGCTCCAGTGCACTACCTGTAATACCTTTCAAGGGTTCAAGGTTCAAGGTTCTTTATTATTTGTCACATGCATAGTTATACAAGTATAACACACAGTGAAATGTAGCCTGACA
>NW_005187797.1:0-15696 GCF_000239375.1 Pundamilia nyererei | reverse complement strand
AGCATGTTAGTCCTGTTATGGATTCTCCCTCAGCTGATCATCAATACGGTCTGCAGCTAGGTGTAAATCCCTCTCCTACCACCTACTCAACTCAGCCTTGTCCACCTGCAACAGAGGTGGACAGCTCTAACATTCCTAGCAGATAATCACAGCCTCCTGAAAAGCTGAAGCCTCAGGGATCATCTCATCCAGGACCATACACATCACCCAGTCATTCTTTGCCACCTCCTAATATACATTTCCACCTGTGGTATAAAGTTAGACAAACTGGCTGTGGGCCCATGGAGCCACCTTTACAGTCAGGGATTCTACCTACTGACAGCGGATCCTTGCCAGGCAACAACTTGATGGAACTGCTAATTGCCAACTTGTACCAGCATTACCTTTCACAGGTGGTAAGGAAGTTGATTTTGCACTTCTTAAAATGGCTTTGGACTAGTGATGGTAAATTCAATTCTTCTTATTGAATCGAGTTTTAATGAGTCACTCACCAAAGTGAGTGACTCATTGAACATTTGTTGCCAACCAAGAAGAAGAAGAAGGAGGAAGAAGCTGTGAGCCAGGAGGGAGGGGGTTAGTGAGTCCTGAGTGATTCGTTTGTGCTACGATTCAGCACAGGAAAGGAGGGAGTGAGTAGCTCAAATGTGCTGATGTCACCCAGCTCTATGAAGCCAGATAATACACACCAAATAGTTAAACTACAGGAATGTCTTAAAGACATAAAGACCTGGATCGCCTCTAACTTTCTGCTCCTTAATTCAGATCAAACTGAGGTTATTGTACTCGGCCCTGAAAATCTTAGAAATATGGTATCTAACTAGATTCTTACTCTGGATGGCATTACCACCAGTAATGCCATCAGTATAGGCTTATAAGGCCCTGAAGATAAAAAAAAAAAACTACATTTCAAATAAATCAGCATCGCCTCACTCAAAACGCGCAGTGGGTGTTTCGACTTACGAAAATGTTCGACTTACGAAAGACCCTTGGGAACGATTTAATTTCGTAAGTTGAGGTTCCATCCATCCATCCATCGTCATCCGCTTTGTCCGGGGTCGGGTCGCGGGGGCAGCAGCCTAAGCAAAGAGGCCCAGACCTCCCTCTCCCCAGCCACCTCCTCCAGCTTGTCCGGGGGAATACCAAGGCGTTCCCAGGCCAGCCGAGAGATATAATCTCTCCAGCGTGTCCTGGGTCTGCCCCGGGGCCTCCTCCCGGTGGGACATGCCTGGAACACCTCACCCAGGAGGCGCCCAGGGGGCATCCTTGTCAGATGCCCGAACCACCTCAGCTGGCTCCTTTCGATGTGGAGCAGCAGCTGCTCTACTCTGAGCCCCTCCCGGATGGCCGAACTTCTCACCCTATCTCTAAGGGAGAGGCCAGCCACCCTTCGGAGGAAGCTCATTTCTGCCGCTTGTATCCGCGATCTCGTTCTTTCGGTCACTACCCACAGCTCGTGGCCATAGGTGAGGGTAGGGACGTAGATCGACCGGTAAATTGAGAGCTTCGCTTTTACACTCAGCTCCCTCTTCACCACGACGGACCGGTGCAACGTCCGCATTACTGCAGCTGCAGCCCCAATCCGTCTGTCGATCTCCGGCTCCCTTCTCCCATCACTCGCGAACAAGACCCCGAGATACTTGAACTCCTCCACTTGGGGCAGGAACTCATCCCCGACCCGGAGTGGGCACTCCACCCTTTTCCGGCTGAGAACCATGGCCTCGGATTTGGAGGTGCTGATCCTCATTCCACTGTTGAGGTTCCACTGTATTTAATATTTCCAGATTGCAGTGGCAATCTGGACAATCGAAGAAAAACAATCAGCAACAATCAAAGGAATTACGAAAGTAGCAATTCATCCCAAGAACTGTAGATTTTAGCCAGTTTATTGAATAATCTGAAACTCTTGAGAACAAGTTTATTAATGTAATTACCTCAGAGAGAGTGGTTTGTGAGTGTTGGAGAAAAAGTAACACATCATTTGCATAAAAACTGATTTTATAATCTACATTATTGCATTTTATGCCTTATTCACCATAGCCTGTCTAATTGCTGTTGCTAGTGGTTTTATAAAAACTGCATACAGTGAGGAGGAGAGTGGGCATCCCTGCCTGGTGCTCCTCTGGAGAGAGACGCTGAAACATGTTTGGTCATTTGTTATGAGACTGTTGGGAAATTATATAATAATTATATAATAACCAACTTGTGAACAAGTTTCCAAAATCAAATTTGTGTAAAGTTGCTACTCTATCAACGCTATCAAATATTTTTTCTGCATCTAGAGACGAGATGTGGTTTCAATGTTTTTACCACTAGCGGGTTTTGTCTTGGTGTCACAGAGAAGTTCAACCATTTTACAATTATATTTTACTCTGCTTGTGTGAGTTGTCTGTCAGACAGGTTGTTCACCCACTTGTCCATAGTGTGGCATCCTTCTCTTTTCTGGATGCTGAGGACAGTCTCCGTATTTTACTGTGGTTTCCGATGCACAACAAGTCATATCTGATTCCTTTGTCATTTCTTTTTTGCCTGGCCTTAGACTTTTCAGTCTGTGCTAGATGAGCCTTCTCAGTTAATTAAAACATCTTTTGAAGAGTATTCTCATCTAGAAGCATTGTCTGTCTCCGATCACTCCTCTGTTGATTTTAGCACATCAATGGTAAAATTTGTTTGTCTCACCTGTTCATTGAGGAGCTGGTTCTGTACCTTTTGGATGATTTTTGTTGCGCAGAGGCCCTTAATTGAATAGCTCATTTGCAGACCAAGGTAAAGTTCTGTGTTTATTATTTTAGTTTCACTTTCTCCTGTGGTGTCATCATGTTAATTTGTATCAGCTATTTGTTTCCCTTCCCCTCATCACCACTGTGTATTTAGTCTGTGTGTTTCCATTCATTCCTTGTCACGTCGTCTGTGTAACTTCCCCTCATCATAGAAATCATAGTCAGTTCATGGTCATCTTAGCTGATGCTTAGTTTTCTTTGTTAAGTCATAGTTTCACAGTCTAGTTTGTTTTTTGCTTTGATTTATGTTCCACGTATATCAGCCAAAATAAAGGCTTTTGTTGGAATTAATTCTCTCTTCGCCTGTGTCTGCACATGGCTCATCCACACACACTCCAAACTGTCTGCCCCCGCAGACTGTGACACATTCCACGTTTTAAAATAAGAATGCATAAGACTAAATGGGGTTATTAAAAATGCCAGTGCATGCTTAACAAAAGATCACTGCTGTCTAATTATGTTGTAGCAGCAGCATTTAATATATTATATAAAGGAGTATGTTATATTTATCTGCACCTTTTTTTTTACTTTATGCAGCAAGTTGGAGTGTGTGTTCTGTCACATTTGAAAACCTATGTTTATAGAGTAGCTGTCAGCTGAGATATGTTGACTTAGTTGTGTTAAAGTCTTTTTCCAAAATGAAGCTGATTGAGGGTCTAGAGCAGCAAGATTATTAAGACACCTGATTTCCTCCAAGTTTAATTTGAAAGTGCTAACAGAGTGAAAAGATTAGGCATGGGTGTTGTGAATGAAGGGGTAGGGAACAAGAGCAAGGCCTGAAACAACAGAAGATGCTATAAAGCACTGTAATCATATATTTAGGAGACCCCTGAGATAACATATAAAAGACACCAGACTTAAGAGAAAACATGAAATTACACTAAATGGAATATGAGGAAGGTGATAGCAGCACAAGTGTGGAAAACCTGGTTACAATAAGATATTATGTCACTTTCTTTTGCTGTTAGTGAAAATGAAATCTTTGAGCTAAATGAAACACTGGACAGAGGAAACAATAGTGGCCAACAAACACCAGGTGCAAAGGAGGGGGAGAGGAATCCTGCAATTTATTTCACACTTATTATTCGGTTTCACACTGCTTAATCACACTACTTACATGTATATATTATTAGCCAATCACAATGATCTGTCTTCAGTAAGCTGATTGTAGAAATCCCCTTACTGTCATGATCAGAGAGCTGGAGCCCAGGTACATAATGTTTCCTAGAATAATTATGCGATTTAAGGATGTATTACGCTTTGTAAGGACTTTCATTGTGACAGTGTTGTGTGTTTGACACAGCGGTATGCCTTGTGCACAATATACTTGGTCCGGCTTGGGTGGGAGGTTGAACTTCTACAGCCATGTCCTTGAGTTAGTGATTCATATTGCAGTATTCATGTAGTCTTCAAATTTCATCTGAAGAGCGATAGCTACTTTTTTTTGGTAGTTAGTAGAAAACAAATGCTTTAATTTACTATCATTGATGGTCACCTACATGTAAAGGTGACTATCAGTTATGTCAGCTGACAGGAGAATTACTTAGTGGACTAGCATTAGGATAATGGTGTTTCTCATTAGAAAATGCATTGCTCACTTAAATATTTAAATATACGATATTCAATTTCATAGCCGCTATACAGTCTTTTTTTTTTTCTATGACAAAGATGAGAATTTCTCTGTCTTGCTATAACACATTTGTTTTTCACATAAACACATTGGATTTGTGTATGTTTTGACTTTTATCATGCAATTACAAAACATTTTTTCTATTAGAGATTAAATGTCTAATAAGTTCATGATTACATGATTTTAGTAAATTGATTCCATTTTTGTAAAATAGAACAGCATGAGAGGAAGTTTTTCCTGTATCCTTTCCCCATTTTTATCTTAGTATATATACTCTACTATTGTGTTTTGGGCCGATTCACTAAAGCCTCAAATTTAGTTCACATGTTCATGAGTCTACTGGGGTCTGCGATGAAAGTCATCTAAATTTCATCAACACAGACTGTACAGGTCATTGTGGACATCCGCAATGGATTTTTGACCATGTGACTTTTCTGCAGAGACTTTACATTACCTTCCACCAGCTACATGTGCCATGGGCAGAAGACTTCAACTGAACTTCAAAGAAGTATAAAGCATTGATTACACTCTGCTGCAGACATGGACAGCTTGAGACCCAACAGCAAAATAGTCATTGACCTGTCACACTGCTCCCACTGCCAGACTGCATCTGCACCTTATGTACATTTTGTAGTATTCATTCCACCTCATTCATTTCTGTATTTTATGTATATAAGTTTAGATTCGTTATTTATAGTTGGTTTACATAGCTTTGTGTATGTATGTGTAATGTGTATATATAGACACTTGTGTGTGTGTGTGTGTGTGTGTGAGATTTACATTGCTGTGCTTGAGAGCCACCATCTACCGGAACCAAATTCCCTGTATGTGTCTGCACATATACTTGGCCAATAAACACGATTCTGATTCTGATTCCTGTTATATTTCTTTAAAAACCACCGCCTGCGGCACATGTGTAGTTAGTGCATTTTAATGTGAATTATCCACAGACGACAATAAGAAAGGCAGGCAGGCACATGTCTGCACAGACCCTCACACTCACCAGCTGGGGATTCTATTTATGTCACTCGGACCTGAGTGGGCTCTAGCAGACTTGTAGACCAGAAAGTATAACTGGCTTAAAAGGAATGCTTACTTGGCCTGCCAGATCTCCAATTGGCCTAATTTAAATAAACAACAACACTAATAATACAGCTATAGATTATACCATCAACATCAATGTGTAAAATTAATCATATTTAAGCACTGCATTTGCATGTAAGGGTGGGGTGGCTCTCAGGGTGAGGGTGCTGTCTCACTAAAGAAAATCTTAAGGCTATAATAATTAATTAAATAAGGGAAGAGATGCTGTATTCCTAATATCAGGAGGAAGTGAATTCCAGAGTCGGGGAGCAGAGTGGCTGAAAGCTCTGTTCCCCATAGTGGTGAGATGGGCAGGGGGGACAATAAAGTGAGTGGTGTGGGAAGACCTAAGGGAGCGCGAGAGAAAGCATGCAAATAATGAATAAAAGTACTGAACCCTGGAGCACAAAAAAAAAAATTATTTAAAGAGTGAGATTTAAGTTGAATAAACTAAGTGTGATTTGAGAGACATGAGGTGAACTAGGCAAGGGGCTTATGACCAGTGTTGGGTAAGTTACTTTAAATTAGTAACTTAGTTACATTACTAGTTACTTCTATTAAAAGTAACTCAGTTACTTCAAGTTACTCATTACTTTCAGAGTAACTACTTACTAGGGAAAGTAACTTTGGCTTTACTCAGAATTCTCTTGCTTCCATAACTTTGCCAGTCTTCTAGCTTGCTTATTGCCACAAGTGCACTGTGCCACATACCAATACACAGCAAATTCAAAAGTGTGAAATGTTTTGGTGTTAATAGTCTTCTTGCAAAAGTAGAGTTAATTTTACTCTAAGTAGAGTCACATTCTTTTAATGTAACTCTGAGGTGTAAAATGATAGTAGTTAAAATCGAGTGTTAAAAATGAGTGTTTCTCTGTCAAATCTGGAGGTGTTAAAATGGAAACATTAACTCTTGACCTCTTAACTCTGAACTCCTAGAGGGGCTATGACACCAACAGAGTAAATTCACAGACTCCGCCCCCAGCACGGCTCCAATCGAAGCTGAAGTGAAGCCGTTTCAGAACACTTTGCTCTACATATTTGAGTTGTTTGCCATGCTTGGTAAGTCATTTTTTCAAAGATTGTTTCAATTATTTCTATTAGCTTTTACTTCTGTGGCTCTTTGGAGTTGAGACAAAGCTGTGTGAAAGGCATTAGCCATGTTGGTCACTTATAGCATAATATTCTGTTTTAGCTAGCTGAAAGGTATTGTTTGCGGACAAATACCACAGCCTTGAAAAAAGCTTGCATGTGAATTTTCAGTCAAACTTTTGGTCAAATACACCTAAAACAATGTCTAGAATGTGAAATGTTGGTATAATGGTGCTACTTGAAGCCTGAAAACGATTTCCCATAAAAAAAAAAAAACAAGCAAACAGCAGTAGCAGGCGTCCTGACTGGATTCTACGTTAGCATAGTCCAGAGTTTTGTGCACACGGTTTAGGTAAAAATGAAAAAGGTTGAGGTTTTACATTTAGTTCAGTATTACCTGTTGCCTGTGTCTTTGTCTTTTGGGAAAATACTTTACACAAGAAATGGCTCAAAGAGGATTCCTTTTTTTTTTTTCTTTTTTTTTTCACTGTGCTGCAATTGTTTACTGGATTATTTGTGCCATTGGTTAGTGTCAACTAATTTTTATTCAATCTCCACACAGGATATGCTTGTGAAGATGGAATATGGGGGAGAGCAGAAGTGCGTTGAAGTTCCACAAAGGGATGAATGAAGGACATGCATATTGTATTGAAGAAATAAGTGACGAGAATGCTGTTATTTGCATTTACCAGTTCACCTATGTCAGACCTTTTGATAAACACAATTCTAATGAAAGTGAGAACATGTATACTGTTACATCTTTCAGAAAATGTTTTGAAATTGTGGTGCACAGTTAAGAATAAATGTTTTTCAAAAACCATTGCATCTTTTTAGCAAATGTTTATTTCCAAAAGAAATTTCTAGAAGTTCAGAACAGTAAAATTCCCGCTTTTTAGAATGAATTAGAAGATAACTCTTACGTAGTTAAAATAAGATACTCTTTGAGAGTTAATATATAAACTCTTAACACCAAGTGTTAAATTATCAACTCCAGACAGATTTGGTGTTTAACACTAAATCAGAGTTAACGTACCAACTCTCCAAAAAGAGTTAAATTAACACTCTCTGGTGTGGACCCATATAGACACTTTAATAGTGTTGAAATCAAATCCGACAGTGTTCATTTGGACATGCTGGATTTGCTGTGTAGAAAGGAAAAAAATAATGTGCATATTTCCACGAGAGAAATCCCACGCCTGGACTGTCGTTGACCGCCACATGATTCTAGACTGCTTTTTACATCCAACACAAAAACTGCAGTCGTGGTGCTTTCGATTGTAGGGGAGACCGGGGATAGTTGTAACGCGGGTCAGTTGTAACACTTCCAATTTCTCCAATCAGGGCTAAGTTTCACATGATGTGACTCATCCTGTGCATGCCCAACTCAGTTCTGCTATCACATGTGAAAAATCAGCACATTTTGTCAAACACAGATAATTTAACATGAAAAAAAGTAATTTGTATGCCAAAAAGTAAGTTTTTCTACTTTATTTCAATGTTTAATAGCATTATCTGCTTTGCAGTTAAACTCATCAAACTTAAATTATGTTATTTGTATGTCTATTCTGTGTAGGTCTTTAGTGCTAATGTTTTAGCCGTTGGCTGTAATGTTAGCTAGTTCATGGCTGTAGGAGTCTGGGTCAGTTGTAACAGCAACAGTCTGGGTTAGTTGTAACAATAATGCAGATGTTACAACTTACCACACTATTACTTTAACTTATATTAAACAAGTTGGGGCAACGACATCACTTTGCAAACCACACCAAGGTAAGCCATGATAAAAAGTAATGGAATTGCGATGCTGGTGCACAACGACATTTTTTCAGCTTCATTGTTATGTTCAAAATTGGTGCAAGAGTTGTAGGTTATAATGCCCACTGAGCCAATGAGGCCAAACTCTAGGAAGACCAACCAAAATTAATGAAATATTCAGTTGCAGAAAATTCCATAATTTGTCTTTTTTGGGGGGTTGGAATGTGTTCAAAAGCTAGATTTCTGCATTCTGTCACACACACACATAGCTACATAAATGGATGTAAGTGCATTCATGTGTTGAATAAACAAAGATTACATGTTGATATTTTGTCAGTATACCCTTATTTCATTGTGTTACATTTCACCCCAGGATATGTTACAACTAACCCAGACTATGGGGTTAATTGTAACATTTCACTCTTTGTCTTTGAGGCCATACCATGCAATGGGTAATTGTGCTGCAGAGAAAATAGCTGCACTATTTAATAGCAGAGACATGTAAATACTTTGCATTACATTTTGAATCCACTACCTTAAACGAGCTCCAATTTACAGACAGAAATGTCAAAAATGTTACAACTATCCCCGGTCTCCCCTACTCAGAACTCGGAAATTCTGCTTTCTGAATAGGAAGATGTAGGTAACACCAGACTGCAGATGAACTGCATACAGGGCTGGACTGGGACAAAAAAAAAATCGTCCCGGGGAATTTGACTAGAGACCGGCCCACCATTATAGGAAAAATCATACAGACTTTGAATGAAAACAAACACTGTTGTGACAGTGATGTACACTGTTCTGATGGTATATATGTATCAATCAATCAATTGTTTGTTGTAAGACTCAGATAATTATTTTTTTAAAAGCTAGACATTTTAAATGAGAATAAGAAAGAAAAGTATTTCTTTGTGCCCCCCTCTCCCTGTTAATGCCCCACCTGGGCCCCTGACAAAACTTTGCTAGACCCGCCCCTGCACAGTTACAAGCTGTTGGCTACTTAGAAAAGGATCCTGGTGTTATTTGTCTCTCAGAAACAGTTCATAACTTCCCTTCAACTCATTCATGTCACCTAAAAGGTAAACCTGTTTCTCCATCACCTGTTCAACAAACATCAGCTGATAGTAGAAAGTAATATTAAATAAATTCTAACATCAGCTGATCAAGCTTAAACGTTAGCGCGACATCCGCTGGTTTCCTCTTTCTGGCACAAAGTGGGCGATTAATAAACAAGAGAGAAAAGCCAATCAGCTGATCACTGATCAGTTTCATGATTGAAGTAGAAACAGGAGAGGGAGAGGATGAGAGAAGAAGAGGCAGCTGTGCAGCATAAACACAGAATAACTCCAGCTTTGTCTCTTTTTCATTGTAGCTGAAGTACGGGACAAAATGTTCCTTTTCGCCTCAATACGAAACGCGTAATATTTTCTCTGAATGCAAGACGATTCTGTTTTTTACGGGACAGTTGGCAAATCTAATAATTAACCATATGAACAAAATAAAGTTCAACATCAGTAACATAGCACCCACCCAGCTGTATAGAAACTCCGTCATGCTAGCTAGTACGCGGTACGAAAAAGTCAGCACAACGATAATAAACTCCACCTAAACTTTGTTTATATCTGACTCAGACTGCAGGTCATAACTTCTTACCTGAAGTTCAGTTCACCTGATACTCGGACCGGCGGCCGCTTCGGGTCTCTGCTCCTCCTGCCTCCCTTTTCCTTCATCCACCTGCTGGCCTCCACCACTTGCTAATGTTATTGAATCTGTGGAAACTCCGCGATAGCCACCACACGAAGTAACGAATAATGAGCCTATTTAAATCCCAGTAACGAGTAACGCGTTCCTGGTTTTGGCATAATAACTAGTTACCATGCTCGTTACCACAATAATAACGTAGTTACTGTAACGCGTTACTTAATAATGCGTTAGTCCTAACACTGGTTATGACTAATGCCAATGGATACAAGTCTACAGGATACAAAGAGGATAGAGTGAGAAATTGTATTAAAGGTCACATTCAGATTGAGAAGAACGAGGATGATGAGAAAACCAGAGTCAGTTGCAATAAGGAAGTCCACCGGTCACGAGGAGTGCGGCATAGGATCTGGCAAAGCTACCAGGGGAAATCAACAATAACACTTGTGAAAGACATAATAAAATGAACTTCACCACTCGTCTTGGGTCCTTACTAGTTCACGCTAAATAGGGAATTAATACTGCATCTGCCAAAAACCCAGCAACTCACCTACAAAGGTAACAGGGTCCTCATCTCCCTTGACTAGTCTTCAGAGGTGAAGAAAATTCAAAAAGTTCTTGGCGCCTTGTAGAAGCTCAGAGTGGAGCATGTTCTTCTCTTCCCGGAACTCCACATCAAACACATGTGTAAAAAGTGAATGAATGGAAATTCATTCACTTTTTACACATATATCCATGCACGATTAGGGTTTCTATAAATATAACAGAGGTTGTACACATTGAACATGTCCTAGTCCAGGTGAGTGCTGGGTTTTCCACCGTGCCAGTGAGTGCACCACTGGGCAGAGTTGCCACACCTCCTGTCTTTGCTCCACCTGTGAGTAATCAGCAGACAGACTTTTAAGACTCACAAACATTCCTTGCCGGAACGTCAGCTAACCCTTGTTACTGAAAGCCACAGTTAAATACTTATCGTCATAGTAGTTTTTGAGCTAATCTTGTCTTTCTATTCATATCAGCCTCACGGATGGATCCCGCTGTCATTTACCTTCCCTACACGCAGCTGCTGGTCTGCTCGCTGTTTTCGGCATTTACTCACCTGTCTGCCTCCCTGTCCAGTTTTCCACAGTTAGTTAATCTGGACTGGTTTAGCATCACACAGACCTTACTTCCCCCAAGCCTCGCCTCCACCTGTAAAATGACTTTGTGAGCGTAGCTCCGTAATCCTCCACCTGCCCTGCAACTTAGGGTGCCTGTTCTGGAAAATACCCAGTGTCGGGTTCCCTGGCTGCCTCTCCAGCCAGCTAAACAGACTTTTTCCTGTGGGCTCTCTTACCGCACTTGTAGTGTGACTCTTGTTTCATGTTTTGTGACTGTTTAGTGAATTGCTGAGATTCTTCTAGTATAGTTAGTGCTTCATATTTCTGTTTTTGTTCATAGTGTCCCATAGTAATTCACTAGTGTTGTATCTAATAACTCTGAGTTTCTTGCCTGCCATAGAATGAGTTAATTTTCAGTTTCTTAGGTTTGTAGTATTGCGCAAGTATTTCAGTTTGACCAACTCCAGAGGTTAGGTTTCTTTCCTCTCACCTTTAGTTCATGTTTAGTGTTTTACAATTAATCCCTGTGTGTCACCCTCGCATGCCAAAATAAAATCTTGTGTTCACTGTGCCGACGAGGCTCAGTGTGGTGTCTGCATCCTCTTTCCTGTGTCCTCTTCCCTGTCTTGGCCACCCAGGTCATGAGAGAACAAGCAAGATAAAGCAATAAAACAAAAAGTGATGCTGGCATTCTATAGTTATTGATGAATAATGTTTCTGAAAGTGAAAGCATGGCATGATGATGTTTTTGTTTTTTTGTTTTTTTTATTCAATAAAATCTAAATTTAAATGCAAATTGAGTAGTTATACAAAAGGGCAAACCAGACAGAAAGCACCATGATAGCAACAACAATGTATGTGCTTGTGCATTCTGCCATAATGAAATATGCAAGAAATATGTCCTAAAATGTTGGGTCTCAGTGAAATGACACTGTACTGCAGGAGAAGGAAACCAAAGCTTTGGTACTGCTCTTACAACTACAATGCTGACAGGGAGGAGAGAATTAACAGTTAGCGTTTAATTAGTGTTCAACATGGTCTTAATGAGTGACTATACAAACAGCATTCCTTGCCCCCAACTGATCACCACCTGGTGGTAAGTTATTAATTATATTAAGGATGCACTAAGAACACCTGGCAGAGGCCCTGGTCCACAAGATCTTTAACTCACACCTCCGGCAGAGCTTCAACAGCATTCTGAGGAAGACTTTGGACACTGAGTCCAAATAGACCATGTTATGTTGAGCTATGGCCACAAGTAGGGATGGGAATTGATAAGATTTTCATGATTCCGATTCCATTTTCCATTCTGTTTAACAATTTGATTCTTTATCGATTCTTATTTTTACAAAAGGAGAACACACAGGTCGATTAGCTTGGAATTTTGTTTTATATCTTATCTTTGAACAAGATAGAAATTTATGAGTAACATGACCTTACAAACCCAACAGTGAGATCTTAAGAGGTCCACAGCCTATGGCTCCTCGATGGGGTGCCACGAGGTCCCCAGAAAAAAAAGTTGTAAATGTAAAATAATAGTAAAATAATTATTCTTCTGTAGCAATAACAAAGTATAACATAAATTATTCTGTGGCTGTTATACAAGAATGTCCAGTAACATTTACACTCTCCTTTTTAAAAGTATATATGAGCTAAACACTCAAAAATAAAACTATACCAGCCAGCAAAAAATACAATCAGCTCAAGTCCAATGGAACTGCGCACTGTGCAATTCATCAACTATGGAGAATTAAAGATTATTTTGCAGAAATATAAGCATATCTGCTTTGTCAGGAAGGCTATGTGATCTTTCTGGACTCTCCAGCTGTGGAGAACACCCTCTCAGACGGGGTGGAGGATGCCTGCACACACAGAAACCTTTCAGCCAGTGCTGACAGCAGGGGCAGAGTCTCTCTCTTGCTCCACCACCATAGGGTGGCGTTTGTTAGGTCTGCTGGATTACACAGATGGATTACGTGGCAGAAACACACACGGACGCAAAATAGTTTGTGATGCAAGCTTTATATATACATGAGTGGGGGAATATTTACAAGGGAAGGGGCTATATACAGTGATGGATAAAAATGTGCCAGGAGATAAACACTGAGGAGATGAGACGGAGCTGAAGTATGCAGGTAGGCAGCAGATGCACCGGAGCTACCTGACAACAGGGAACAAAACAGAGCTTATGGCGTACCGTTGATAGCCGAACGTTAAACACAAGTGGACGGAGAGAGTTGGAGAGCTTACTTGACCACCCAAACCACAGCCGCTGTGGTGATCGCCGCCTGATGGTACGTAGCACTCCGTCGCGGATCCACAATAGCCAACACAAAATCCTAGGTAGGCGGGCAGGCGATGGAACAGGCTAAGACAAAGAGAAGCAGGTGAAACGTGGATCCTTTAAAACATACAGCTCCACAGCGTAAAATCAACAGATGCAGCCTGTGCTGACTCATTACCACTTGTGACAGCGACAATACTCCGACACCAGACATCCGTGACTCTGCTCCCTAAAAGCGCTCACTGATGACGTCCGATGCGTCGCAGGTGTGCTGGAATGCCATCAAGCCCCGCCTTGCCTACCTACAACCAAAAGGAAAACAAAACCCAAACAACAAAAATACACCTACCCACCACCTCCTAACAGTATCCCCCCTCAAGGAACGCCACCCGGCGGTCCTCCAGGCTTGTCAGGATGCCTCCTGTAAAAATGCACAATAAGCGCCAGGTCCACAATGAAGGCCCTAGAGACCCAGGAGCGCTCCTCCGGGCCATACCCCTCCCAGTCCACCAGGAACTGGAAACCTCGGTCCGACGGTGCACATCCAGCAGCCGCCGGACCGAATAGACAGGACCCCCGTCCACCACCCGGGCGGGTGGAGGAGGTTCCACGGGTGGGCACAGCGGGCTGCGAGAGACTGGCTGCAGTTGAGAAACATGGAACGTAGGATGAATCCTCATGGAGGCGGGTAGTTGCAGCCTCACAGAAACAGGATTGATGATGCGTTGGATGGTGAAAGGACCCAGGAAGCGAGGGGCAAGCTTCCTGGCCACGCACTTCAAAGGAACATTTGCAGAGGACAGCCAAACCTGTTGGCCCACGGTGAATTGAGGCGCAGGCGTTCTCCTCCGATCAGCAGCCCGGCGAGTCTGAGACACTGTCCGGAGCAGCGCCGCCTTAGTCCGGCGCCAAATCCTCCGACTGCGACGTAGATGATCCTGCACAGCCGGAACCGCAATCTCCGCCTCCTGAGAAGGAAACAACGGCGGCTGATATCCCAGACAGACCTCAAACGGAGAAAACCCAGTAGCTGCCGAGGTGAGAGAGTTATAAGCATACTCAATCCAAGCAAGATGACCACTCCAGGAAGCGGGGTCAGAGGAGGCCACACAGCGCAAGGCGGACTCCAGCTGCTGATTGGCCCTTTCAGTCTGTCCATTAGACTGTGGGTGATAGCCCGAGGAAAGGCTCACCCCCACCCCCAAAGCAGTACAAAAAGCCTTCCACATCCGAGAAACAAACTGAGGCCCCCTGTCCGACACAATGTCCAAAGGAATTCCATGTAACCGAAAAAGCAGCTTTCCAGGGCAGAAGGAAGTCTAGACAAAGGGACAAAATGCGCCGCCTTGGAGAACCTGTCCACAATGGTGAGGATCACCGAGTGACCAGCGGAACGCGGAAACCCGGTAACAAAGTCAACTGCAATATGCGACCAAGGTCGACCAGGGACAGGCAGGGGATGCAGCAACCTGTGAGGGGCCAGGTGACGGCTCTTATTGCGCGCACAGGTGTCACAGGCCAGCACATACTCGCGGGCATCACTCGCCAAAGCGGGCCACCAAAAGAAGCGCCGCAGCAGGGAAACCATACGACGCACACCAGGATGACAAGCAAAACGAGATGCGTGCACCCAGTGCAAAACACGCGCGCACACGGCCGCCGGAACAAACAGTCTACCCGGCGGGCCTGAACCCGGGTCCGGATCCTGCCGCTGCGCCTGGCGCACCATGCTCTCGATCTCCCATGTCACGGCCCCCACCACGCAAGACGAGGGGATGATCGGAACCACCCCCGTAGACTCAGACGCGGGGGGAAACTGACGGGACAAGGCGTCCGGCTTAACATTGCGAGAACCCGGGCGAAACGAGACCGTAAAATGGAACCGGCTAAAAAACAGCTGCCACCGGGCCTGCCTGGAGTTAAGCCGCTTCGCACTCCGAATGTAAGAGAGATTCTTATGGTCCGTCCAAACCACAAACGGCTGTTCCGCCCCCTCCAACCAGTGACGCCACTCCTCCAAAGCCAGCTTAACCGCCAGCAGCTCCCGATTACCCACGTCATAGTTCCGCTCAGCCGGAGAAAACTGCCGCGAAAAAAACGCGCACGGATGGAGACGGCCATCATCGGGCGAGCACTGCGACAACACCGCCCCCGCACCCACATCAGAAGCATCCACCTCCACCACAAACTGTCTGGCACCATCCGGGTGGGCGAGAATGGGCGCGGAACAAAACAACTCCTTCAACCGAGCAAACGCCTGCTCGGCCTCAGGAGACCAAC
>NW_005187796.1:358855-372485 GCF_000239375.1 Pundamilia nyererei | reverse complement strand
TATATATATATTTCATTTATAATGGGAGAAATTTTTCTTTGGTGAAATCTTTGTTGCAATAAAAACATGAAGGACTGCGAAATTTACAGTGGTCTGTTGGTATGTTCAGAGATTAAGGTGTGGGTTTAGCTGCCACCTGCTGGTGTGTCAGGGCTTTGTCTCGTGTTTTCATCCACAAGACATACAGACTAGAGACTGGCAAATTCTGTCTGTAAACAGATTTGAAGAAGGTTGACTGGCTGAAGTCTTTCAGTGTGGAGCCTGCATGTTCTCCCTGTGCCTGCGTAGGATCTCTTCGGGCACGCCAGCTTCCCCCTGCAAGCATGTCTAAAGACTTACTTGTTAGGTTAACTGGTGATTTTAAATTGGCCAAAGGTGTGAAGGTGGTAGTGAATTCTTGTCTTTCTGTCTGTGTTAGTCCTGTGACGGCTGGAATAGGCTCGAGCCTCCTAATGACCCTGAACTGAACAAATAGTTAAGAATATGGATCGAAGGATATACTTGTATGTGTGTGCGCAAAACACTCTGCAAAAGCCCTTTCTTCTAAAAGTAAATAGATATTGCCTTCAAAACTATTTAAAATTCCAAAAGTGAAGTTATTTATGAATTAATGTCATATTAATTGAATGAAGACTACATTATATCTACATTTATTGTGCTGGCCTTCAGCACAACAGCAGCTTTCCTAATTTTATGCTAAAGCATTTTATGGGCAGGTTTTTCAAGCATCTTGGGGAGCTTGTCATAGTCTTTCTGTGAATTTAGTGCATCTCTCTCCTGTTTCTTCACATGGTCCTCGATGATGTTGATCGCTTTTCCTTCTTCTCCTCATCATCAATTCATAGAATTGTTGTTTTGCTTCAATTTTTTTGGAGACAATTTTGATTTCTGCGTGTCCTGTTTATTTATGATGTAGAAACCATATTTTAGTTTGTGACTGTACACGCAAATTCAAGAGTCCCAAGTTAAAACTTAAACATGGATAGTCATATCAAAGATTCTATTTAAGAGAATTAATTCTGTCTCTCTCCTCTCATCTTAGCGGTGTCAAACCTCGACATAGAGAGCAAGCTGTCGGTTCACTATCAGGCTCCATGGCACCAGCAGCACAATGTATTTCATCCTTGCACCCGACCGCCGTGTCTGGAGGAGCTGCACAGAAACGCTCAGCTCAGTCTCAGAGCTCTGCACCAAGGTGAGAGAGGCAAAATCAGGGGCAAAGTTGCATTATGTACAAAGTATGGATTGGAAATTTGTACTCGTGTGTTCGGTTTTCACAGACGAACAACAGCGGCAGCGGTCCACGAGTCGGGAGAGAAACAGAGTGACCATCTCTATCTCAGTGGCGCCCCCCATGCCCACCTTCCCTTCGCCCCACACCATCCGGCGGCAACAGAGGAGTCGCCTGGCAAGAGCGGTAAGGACTCACTGAGAGTAACATGAACTAAGAGTATGTTACGTTTAACAAACAGGGTGGAGTTAAGATGCGGTTTACCGTAAATGACAGCAACTACACCAGGGACTTCTCTTGCTTCATAAATCCTCGTTTAGGACTGTGCATCTTATCAGTGGTCAGTTAATATCTGTAGCAAAAGTTGTGATAAAATTTGGTATTTGGCATCAGTATCTCCAAGATTCTTCTTCAGTCAAATGCATGTATTTTGATATTGCACCTTAACACTTATTGTTGACTCCTGTAAAACAAAATAAAAGGAGATAATATTTTCATATACTTACAGTGTCAGAGTTCCACCTCCCTCCACCCATATTTTGATTGCGATTCCTATGCAACACAAGTAATCAAACACACAATAAAGAAAGTTAGAGATTAATTAGATTGATATAATTTTTGCTGCAATCACATATTTTTATAGCGTGATAAAATTATCATTGTGAGTTATTTTGTCCATGATAGTTGTGTAAACCAGTCTTAAAACAATTCTGCCGTGTGGCTCCAAGTAGGAGAAACTACTCCATGCTCTGAACCAATATAATGTTTGCATTTGTGAATGTTGTGTGTGGAGCTCAGATGCAACAGATCCACTTGTCAAATCAGTAACAGTTTTGACAATTTTGAAAACATAGCTTTAGAACTAAAAAAAAACTCCTAATAGAACTCTCAGGTCAGCTGATAAGTCTAGTTGTCCCTAGAAGCAGGCTAAAAACCAGAGGAGATCGGGCCTTTGCGATTGCTGCACCCAAACTTTGGAACAATCTGCCTCTTTAAACTAGGATCTCTTCATCACTTGACATTTTTGAAAACCCGTTTAAAAACACATAATTTAATTGTGACTGAGTTTTGTTCTTTGTGTGTGTTTGATCTACTTTTTACTTTTTTGTCATGAACCGGGCCTTACAGTCATGACAACAACAAAAAAAAAAAACCCCCAGACATGGTTAGGAATGTATTCCAAGCTGCTTTATTCTTTTAAATAAATAAAACAGAAAAGAAACCCTACTGTCAAAAACAAACAGTGGTAAGTGTAATCAGTACCATCAGTAGTGTGTAAAGGGATGTATGAGTGGAAGATGATGCATCTAATAGTGTCAAAAGTAAAACACCAAACCTAACGCAGCCAAAGTCCAACCTGGTGTCTCAGAGCCAACCAAAACTATCCCCTAAAGGCTTTTTATATAGAGTCCTGGCACACTGGCCCAGGTGTTGCCAGTGTCACTGATTGTAAACGGGAACTCCGCCTCTCCAGTGCCTGCAAACAAGACACACATGAGCCAAAAGGAAGGCAGGGTGCAGTGGGTCATCACAGCTATGTACAGCACTTTGGTCAACCTGTGTTGTTTTTAAATGTGCTTATAAATGGTAAATGGCCTGTATTTGTATAGCACTTTACTAGTCCCTAAGGACCCCAAAGCGCTTTACACTACATTCAGTCATCCACCCATTCACACACTGGTGATGGCAAGCTACATTGTAGCCACAGCCACCCTGGGGCGCACTGACAGAGGCGAGGCTGCCGGACACTGGCGCCACCGGGCCCTCTGACCACCACCAGTAGGCAACGGGTGAAGTGTCTTGCCCAAGGGCACAACGAGACTGTCCGAGCCGGGGCTCGAACCGGCAACCTTCCGATTATGAAGACGACCTGCCAACTCTTGAGCCACGATCGCCAACATAAATATTTATAAATAAATTGATTGATTGATATGAAATCAGAAAATTGCTTACTTTGAATTCTGTGTACAGGTGACAATAAGCTGCTTAGATAAACTTAAAGTGTTTCCTTAACTGGTTCAAATTGTCGTGTGGTGCTGTTTGCACAACTTTTTGTTGGTTTTTATGAAATCTGTACTTCGTGTCTTCCAATAAAATGATAAAATATCTTATTCTAACTTTTGCATGCAGCAAGAGAGAGCAGAAAGGGAGCGAGACTTAGACTATCAACCCAGGAAGGTAAAACAGAAATTTGTTTGTGATTTTTCTATTGACACATGCTAATGTGAAATTTATGTTATATGCACATTTGTGCACAGTTAAGGCTGTGTGTCTGGAACTACATGTTATCATGCTACATCTTTTATACCACTTCTATTTTTTTAATTGCTTTGGAACTTTTTTGTGTAGAGGTTGTGTGTTTTTAATTACACTCGCTCTACTCTTTCTTGTTTTGAAAACTCTTGAAGGAGAGGCCTGTGAAAGAATCAGAAATCCAGACCATACAGAGAAAAGTAAGAAAGAACATTTACACTTGGCCAAAAATTTATCATTTTCAGTCCTGACAGACTTTACAACATTTGCCTGTGTGTGTAAAAAAATGCTTGCTTTTATGTGCGTGTTTCTTTCTACTACAGGAGAGGCCAAGAGAAGCAGATGTTCAGACGATCCAAAGAAAGGTAAGAAAGATGTGTCAGAGTGACATACCTGACGTCTGATGTCAAATATTTGTACACCGTTTTTTTCTTCTTCTTTTTTTTACAGCTTTTATGTTAAGAGATAAATGCAGGATTGTTACTATATAACATATGTTAAAAAATTTCTTGGGTTTTGGGTTGAAGAACAGGAACATGTAGCAGCATCGATTAAATATCTGTTGGGGAGAAAAGGTTGAAAAGAGTGCACCGCCTTGTTCAGTTGTCACCTTTTGATTTTCCTTTAATCTTTTTATGTGGAATTACTTTAAATCTTTTGGATTTCACATGTCACTTCATCGACTTAATTAATTTATTTTTTGTTATATTTTGTGTTCTTAGTTTGAGTGCTTTTACTCACTTCACCCTATTGAAAGTTGCATCTTCATTCCATGGAATAGAAAGGTACCAAGCTTTTTCGTTTTGATTTCTTTTTTTAATCTTCCTATCATATTACTTGTTTAGTAGTTTGAGTCATTCAGCTACAGCTTTCAGTGTGGAGTACTTTGAATTAGACTTAGCTATTGCATAGATTCATTGGACACATCATTACGTACGCCTTACTAGTACTGGATTGGACACTTTTTCCCTCAATTCTTCATATCATAGATTCAACATGGTGCTGGAAACATTGTTCAGAGGTTTTGGTCTGACAAGATAAACTCACAGTTGCTACAGATTTGTCAGCTACATATCCAGGATGTAAATCTTCTGTGCCACCACCACATCCCAAAGGTGATCTATTAGAATGAGATCTGATGACTGTGGAGGTCATTTGAGTACAGTGAACTCACTGTCATGTTCAAAAAGCCAGTTTGAGAAAGCAGCGACCAGAAGATGGGTACACTTCTGTGACCAACAACCAAACCACATTCAAAATCACTTCCCCATTCTGATTCTTGAATTTCATCTCTGTTGGATAATTTTGACAATGTCTACAAACCTAAATATCTTGAGTTGCTGGCATGTGATTGGCCGAATAGATATTTGTGTCATTCATCATTTGAACAAAGTGTACCTAATGAAGTGTCCATGAGTGTATATGATATTGTTAGAAAAATTGTAAAAAAATAAAATATAAAAATATAAAAAAAGATTCACCTCACCAATGTAAGTAGTTACTGTTAATCTGTAACTTTCTTAAATTAAAGCCTAACGCACATTTAATGCTGCCAATATCTGCCTGTTTCTTACAGGCTACCTCTACAGGGGAAGGTGAAGGCGGTGAGGTCTTGGGAAGCAACAGAGCCCAGGCCTCAGCCCCCAGTGCACCTTCAACCCAGGATAAGCAGACAAACTGGTCAAAGGAAAATGTCCCACCATCAGATCACAAGTCATCTGGCGATTCTCATGCTATCTCTTCCTGTATCATCCCGATCAATGTCACAGGTAAGTTAAAGAAGAAAGAGAAAATAAAGTTGAAAAATAAACAGCATTTAAATCAGTTGATAATCTGAAACATATAATGCACAGGCCTTATTCGGTATGTGCTACAGCTCATTCATGGGCTGTTACTGTTAAACGTATCTGTTCTGTTATTTGTAAATGTTGGGATCATAAGCTTTAATAGCTTAAGCTCTACTTAAGAACTACATACAAACTACATAGTTACTAGTAAATATGAATTTCAACACTGTTTTAAAGTACACGTTTGCACAGTCACTAAAAGAGGAAAGGGCAGTACTTTTACCATTTGCAATAGGTCAAACGCTTTAAACCGCACATTAATAGCAATAATAGGAACTTTTAATTGTAAACACAGAAATTAAGATGCAACTGAAGTGGCAAAGAAATATATTGCCTCAAAGAAAAGAACAGCCAAACCTGCTGTTTGCAGCAACTACTTGCGGCCTTTTACAACTATCACGGTTCTTTGGCCATACCATGCGCATGTCTGGAAAGATTCCCCTTACTCTGCAATCTGTTGTGACCATCGTTCACCCATAGTTAATGGTATAGAATCGTACCGGATAGAAAATAAAAACTTGACAATTCTTATGGCTTAAACCCTACGGTGACTATTAAAACGCATGTGTAAGGAGCATATGAACGTGCAAATGTTAGATTCTATTTACATGCATAGAAAAGGTGTAACTGGCCTCGATTGTGCAGTTTCTATATACACATACACAGAAAAAAAAACAGTGCATTTTATTTGAAGTAAATATTCTAATCAATTGCCATATAGATGTTGTGAATCTTGGTACCCTAGGCAGTTTATAGGGTAAGTTTAATCAAGATTGAACCAGTCATCTTGGAGGACTTCAGGAACAAACATACAGCCTACGCTAAAATCATTATAGCACGATGATGATGACTTTTACTGGCCTTTGTCAGGACCCAAACAGAGACTTTCTCATCTAGATATTCCCGAACCTGGGATCATACCAGATAGTTTCTTTAAAAAGATTATTAAACAACATTTTATATATACATTGTTGTTATTACAGGAGTTGGGTTTGACAGGGAAGCAAGTGCTCGATGCTCTCTAGTCCATTCTCAGTCAGTTCTTCAGAGGAGAAGGAAGCTAAGGAGGAGGAAAACCATAACAGGAATACCCAAAAGAGTACAGCACGATATGGGTATGTTATAATAAAATCCTTCTCACATAGTATTTTACTATACTATGTATTTTTGTACTTTTGGCAATAAAAAAGATGACATGTATTTTTTGCAAACAGCTAATTTGGTTCTCCATTTTTAAAGAGGCTTAAATGTGAATTATTTTGATCATGAGTTAAAAAACTTCACAATTATCTGTAAAGTTTAAAGATGCGAGCCAAAAGGATATTAAAAAACAAAGTTGTTGTTTATTTAAGGGTTCGTCTTCCTGCGGGGTTGTTTGTGGATATCACATTCTGAAGAAAAACTCAGATGAAAAAGTTAGCGCAGGATATTTCCGAAAGTAAAGACACTTTGATTCTTTGCTTTCAGATTCCGATGAATCACCTGTGGCAAGAGAGCGCACAGTGATTATCCATGCCAATCCACATCAACTCTCGCTCTGTCAGGAAGAACTCTCAGTCAGTGGTCGCCTCCATCACACTCGTGACTCTGGCTGCCAGACAGATGATTTTCTTATAGCATGTAAGTTTCTGATACTGGAGGAGGTTCTTTAGGGTGAGCACTTTTACCACACATTACAGCACGGTTCCTCCTTGATTAATCTACTCTGTTTTCAAAGACCCTCTAGATCCCATTGCATGAAAATTATTTCGAAGCTGCTTATCTACTTTCATCCCTAAACTTGATCTGGAATTATAATTAATTCTTTTTTGCAGTTACAATCTACAGGCCACATGCATTAAGAAATATCTCCATCTGTTTCCCTCTCTCTTTTCTGTTTTTTCATTTTCAGGTACAGCTGCTCCCTCCAGAAGGCGTATTAGAGCTCAGCGAGGCCATCAGGGAATTCCTGCCTCTTTGTCCCATTCAACAGGAAATATTTCTTCTCTTGGTGACCAATCAGACTCAACATACACCACAGCCACATCCCATGGTGGGCGATTGCGCTCCCGTAGCCTTCCACGAGAGGGTGGACGTCTGATGGATAGTGATGAGGATGACGATGACAATTATGACGATGATGATGAGGATGAAGAATTGTCACCTTACGAAGCAGAGGACTTTATTCCAGCTGGCCCCAGTCCAAGAATGAAGATGATGATGATGAAGGATGAAGAGGAGAGCACAGATGACCAAGCAGCTCCAGAGCCGCTACAGCTTGGAAGCCTAAAAAGGCTGCAGCGAACTGGGGAGAGAGACAGAGGAGGTGGAGGAGGTGGAAGCCCAGAGCATAGCTGGATGGAGAGGGGTCGTTCACGGTTACCACGTAAGGCTGACATGGGCAGCTGCGAGATCTCGTCAAGCTCAGATACGTTTAGTAGCCCTATTCATTCAGTGTCTACAACAGGAGTCTTAGGCAGCCATGTGGATCACAAAGAAGACCACCAGTCATCCAGCGGGAACTGGAGTGGTTCTAGTTCTACCTGCCCCTCACAAACATCTGAAACCATCCCGCCACCCTCTTCTCCACCCTTGACAGGCTCATCCCACTGTGATTCAGAGCTGTCACTCAACACCGTGCCCAATGCTATTGATGAGGGGTTCTCCCTCGATCCCTCATATCACTCTGACCTCAGACCCCAAGGCCAGGGTCACAGATCAAGCTCATTCACATCCTCAGCCACAGACCAGCTGGATGATGCAGGGGTCAGTACAGCCAGTGAAGGAGAGTGGACATACCCTCCAGACCAAGATCAGACTGACCAAGATCAAGACCCTGACCAGACCCAAAACCTGAGCCAGAGCCATGGGGTAACCCAAGAGTACAGCTCTAAACATAGCCTTGAAGACCAAGCTGGCTTCAGTGACAAAACGAGCAACACTGAAACAGAGCCTGGCTCTCATTACCCATCTGATACAGAAGGTTTCTATTCCTCCTCTGTGCATATCAGAGAGTGTAATCAGAGTTATAGAGGATACATGTATAACTATGCAGACCAAGGGCCTGACTGTGGTCAGTCCAACACTGTGGCAGCACCACTATCACATGGAGTTTACCCTGAGCCCTCAGCTGACTTCAGAGCAAGCATTCTAACCCTGGGGAGGACATCTCGTTCATTAAGGAAACCGAAAGTCAAACCTCCACCACCCAAACGAACCTCCTCACTAAAGGAACCCAGTGGTAGTGTTGATGTCGGAACGGACACACAGGCAGATCAGGATCAACCAAAGATGGTTATTGAGCAGGAGCTTACTTTGTCTTCCACAGATATGAAGCTGGAACTGGACCTAGAGCTTGGAGTTGCTCCAGAACCATTACAGACATCCTGTTTAGTGGCAGAGCCTTTGGGAACATGGGGAATGGGACTGGGGGAAACCGTGGACATAGTAGAGCCCATGTCTTTCAGCTCTGCAGATACACACTCATTTAAAGATGAAGGTGCTGTGCAATCTGACTATGCAGACCTTTGGCTTCATAACAGTGAACTGAAGTCCAACAATGGTGAGTACACATCCATGTCCAACTCAAGCACCGCCACAGGCACTACTGTCATGGAGTGTATCAAGTCACCAGACAGCTCTTCCTCTTCCACAGAAACCCAAACCCAGGCCCCTACCCAGGCTTCAGACACCGTGGCAACTAGTTCACCACTCCCACCTGAAGACTTCAAACTAGGGTCTCCTGAGAAACTGGCTGGTCTGGCTTCACCATCAAGTGGTTATTCCAGCCAATCAGAAACACCTACATCAACCCTGCCCACATCTTCGGCAGCATTTTTCCCAGGACCATTGTCTCCTTCAACTGGCAAGAGGAAGCCCAAAGTACCAGAGAGGAAGTCTTCTCTCGCTTCCCTGCAGCATTTCCCCAGAGATGGAGCTTCCATTTCCTCTTGCTATAAGAGAGACCCAGACTTTCCCCCTCCACCTTCTCAGCTGGATCTCAGTATCCTTCATGGTGGCTATGTCAGACACACGTTATCCCACCGGACTTACCACATGCACACATTGCACCATAGCAAACACAGAGCTGCAAATGTTTTAGCCACTGGCACAAAGTTGTTGGCTCCTGAAGCATCAAATACCAACCCACCACCAAGTTCAAACTCTACATTAACAATTCCTAGTTCAAATCTGTCAGCGATAACACCGTCTGCTCTTCGATCAGTGCAGCTTCATTCTGTTAGCCAATCTGCAGATCCACAAATTACTTACACTACAGACCAGGAAACACCAAGTGTAACAGAAACTGCTACAAGACCCAAATGTCCTCCTAGTGCTTCTACTCTGGCTCCGCCACCTCCTAACACTAGGCCTCTCCCTCCTCGCAGACCTCCTCCTAGACCACCAGGTCACGAGCACACCTCCTCCCCTGAGCATGCACAACCAACACCTCCTGGCCGTCATCCTGATGGGCCTCCATCTTATGAAAGCCTGCTACTTAGACAGGACCGCTATGGACCTGGAACTTTCTGGGCTATGACTGCCTTCCGAACCCGAATGGACCCATCATCAGACCTCTCTGAGGACAGCTCACCTGTGCATCGACCTGTCCCACGTGCTCCCCATCCATCTCCTGTGGATCTACACACACACATCCATTCTCATAGAGAGTTCAGAGGGCTCACCCACTCATCTCGTGCACATCCTGAGTTTAGGGTTTTAGGAGAACGCTCCTTCTCCCAGGATGATGATGATGATGAAGATGAAGAGGAGGAAGAGGAAGAGCACGTGAAAGAACCCCCTAGACCTGTATGTCCCAGAGGAGGTATGCGATCAGATCATCCTCCACCCCCAGCATATGAGTTTGCTGGGGGATCCCACTCAGACTCAGGGCCCTGGGCTAGTCCAATCAAAGTGCCTGGTACCACAATGGAGACATTGCATTCTTACCTAATCAGTGACCCAAGAAATAGAGGACACGAAGAACAGGAAGAAGAGGAGGAAGTGACATCAGGTGCTACCAGAAGTGCCCAGCAACAACAGCCACAGGAAAGCAAAGATGACTCCACGACTCCTGACACTGAGGATTACTTCAGTAAAGGTATGTTTCTAAGCAAAATACCACTTCCAGAAGAAGTAGGGTATTATTTTGTAAAAAATAAAGAAAATCTCACAAAATGCCATGATGTTTATTAATATTAAGCTGTTGTATCACAAAACAACATTAAAATTCTAAAAAAAAAAAAGGCAGTTTAAGGGATGGCTATTTCATCAACTGTATACTAAGTGATCAGACAGCCAGATGACATGTGTTAGGGATGTTGTGTGCTACAGATTCCACACCCAGTGATAATTCGCTCTCCCCTCTGATGGATGACACCAAAGTGGATGATGACATCATTCTCACGTCACCCAATAAGACCCGGACAACTGAGGACCTGTTTGCCATGATACACAGGTACTGGTCAATATACTTAATTACAATGTCTATGCAGTGTTTGTAATATATCTATTTTCTAGACAATTTTTTGTACTGACTCTGCTACATGTTTATGTTTTCTGTTTATTCCCTGTCTTTACTTTAATTGTGACTGTATTGTGATTTCCTTATTTAGATCCAAGAGAAAGGTCCTGGGTCGTAAAGATTCTGGCGACTTAAATGCTAAGTCTCGTCTCTGCCCTCCAGTACCAGTGACCCCCAGCAACGTGTCCACCGTCATTATCCCTCCAGCACCTCCTCTCAACATTCCAGCTACCTTAGCCACTGCTGTTGGGTCACAACGAGCCCCTGTACCAATCTATCGCAGCGCCAAGAAATCAAGTACGTCGAACGAGGAATTTAAACTCTTGTTGCTAAAAAAGGGAAGCAGAACTGATTCCAGCTATCGCATGTCAGCTACAGAGATTCTGAAAAGCCCTATTACCCCTAAAACACCAGGGGAGTCTGTCCAGGAAGGGCCCATTAGACAGGGAGAGGAGCCACCCTCTACGCTCCAGGAGAGCCCCATTTCTGGCCTCGACCCAATCCAGATACCAGGTCTTTTTCCCAGAGCCAACTCTGAGAGTTTTGCATCGAAAACCCTGCCTATGTCAGCTGCATCTCGACAAGGACGTTCTCGGATACCCCCTGTAGCCAACAGTAGTCGCTACAGTACACGCAGTCGCCTCTACACAGCCCCCATGCAAGCCATTTCTGAAGGGGAGACCGAGAACTCAGATGGGAGCCCCCATGATGACAGATCATCCTAAAGCCACCCGATGCGTGATGTCCTCTATTCTTAGCTGTGCCCTGCATTTCAAACGGCCCCTTCTACTTTTCTTGGATGGCTGTGTCATCGAGGCCAATGGTGTAATTCTTATGACACACAAAATCTGACTGTTGCAGAAATAAATCCGGTTGTGGATATTTTATTCTATACTAAGGTGTCAAACTGTTGTGAGGATTTGAACCATAAAGGTTATGAAAAACTATGAAAAAATAGTGTATTAAATAAATAATTCCCTCATCGAAAAAAAAATGCAAGACTTATTTTGATTGAACTATCTTTTTAAAAAAATAACGAAAGAAAGAAATAACGAGTTCAAAATGTTTGAAAAATTATAAAAAGAAATTTTGTGGAGTGTAGACAAGGTGCGTTTGTGTTTGCATGAGCAAGCACATGCAACATCCACTGATATTTCTACTTCTTGTGTTGTGAATGATGTGGGTGTGTGTATGTCATTGAGGAACTGCTTTCTTATTCAATTTAAAAATTCTTATGACAATTAATATTCTTTTAACTTGTGGTGCCCAAAGCATCAACTTCCTAGACTCCATATTCAATATTCCTGCCAACCAGCAAGGTTTGTCTCATTGTGGAAGTTATCTCTCAAAACAGCATTGACTTATTAGACTGGATTTCCATCTGCAGACCTGGCATAGAGAGTATATCACACAGAGCCAATCATATATTTCTTCACATAAATTATATCCAAAAAGATGACATGATGCATGTATTTTTGTAAAATTGCTTCTCAGAACATGATGATAAAGTTTCACCATGTTGCATGAACCTATATGGAAACATCCCCTGGATCCTGGTTTCTGTTGACATTTTTGTGGTTCTTTTGTATTATATGAATCTTTCTCTGCAGAAAGATTTGGTTGACATTTGTACCACATTGCCGGTGATCTAAACTGATTCGTCTTGGATTTGAGTGTTTAATAAGAAGGAGCAAGGGCTTGCGCCTATTTGTCTAAGATACATGCTAATTCTGGACAATCGCACAGTGGCCTTTCTCTACCAGAGGTGGTTTTAAGCAGGGAATTTGTAAATCTCTGCATGTATACATGGAGCTGTGCCATGTTTCACCAAAAGTCAACCATGAACCCAACCCTGAAATCTAGTATGCTTAGACTGATTAAAGATTTTCCAGCTGCTGGCCAGTCTTGCTGTGCTGACTTAAGTGGAAAAAAAGGTACATTTCAACCAGATTTAAATACACCACTGAGTGCAGATGGTGAAAATGCTTTAGATGGTTCTCAATCGGTTTGACTAGAGGTTCATTTGGAAAGGTATCAACTTCGCTTTTGCACTTCATGATTATTCAAGAATATTCCTTGAAAAGAAAATATATCTTATAGTGAAATGCATATGTATATTTGTACTGAATATAAAGAAAACTCATATCTATATAAAATGACAAACAGAAATTTTATAAGGAATCAATCTGAGTGTAGCAAAGAACAGGTCTCACTGAAAACATAACACATAAATCTTAGCAATGTACACTGTTCTCCTCTCCTTGTTGCCTCTCCTTCATTTGCACTGACCCAGTGTAGCATTAGACAGGTGAAAGCTCAACCCAGTGTCAGGTGTACACCATTTTGTCTTGCACTCCAAACCTCATATATTTCAAAATCTGAACGAGAGGAGGCAAGAGGAGGAAAGGACTGCATACATCCAGTGTTCAACAGTCAGCAGGGTACCAACTGCCTCGCTGCAGCCTTTTCTCTCCCACACCCGGTTTCGAGTGTGCTGTGAACTCTCTCTCATCCTTCAAATAAACATTACACAGTGTTTTACAGAAGCAAACTATCATCAGTGGAAAGCTTGAACTCTCACCTGCCTACCACAGCAAACGCAACACATACACGTCTTACATTCAGAGACCGTACTTCAATTGAAACCACTCACTGTATTCTGTGAATACCTCAGCAAGCATATTACTGTTTTATTGTAAATGATAGATAGATAGATAGATAGATAGATAGATAGATAGATAGATAGATAGATAGATAGATAGATAGATAGATAGATAGATAGATAGATAGATAGAT
>NW_005187796.1:346072-358688 GCF_000239375.1 Pundamilia nyererei | reverse complement strand
GGGGGGAGAAAAGAAAAGGACACCGCCAAATCATTATTTTTATCTGAGGGATGTCTCCATGAGAAGAGATTTTTGTATTTTCTGTTCAGACGTCAAGTTCAATAGTGTGTTCTATAGATGTACAAACTGTCTGGCTAATTCTGTTCTGTATAGTCGTGATCACAAACAGGGGTTTATCTTGTACTGTATATCTACTCACTGGACAATCATAGGTTATAAGAGACTGTAAAGAAAATTATCTAGAATCTGCTGGGAGGGAGAAATCTGAACACTTTCGGTGCTGGGTCCTAGTCCTGGGGGAGCTGTGGAAGTGAGAGAAATATTTTCCAGGAGAAACTGCTGATTATGTTTAAAGTGCATATGTGTACACGCCAGTTTCAATACAATGTACAAATAAAGAGTAAGCAAGGAAAAACATGAATTCGTAAATACAAAAAACTAGTTTGGATTTGATCAGAGTGTCACCATCTACTTTTGACTAATAGGTAAATATTTTGTTTCCCACTAATATTATTACTGAATAACTGAAATAAAGAAATAAAATCATTTGTAGGGCTGTAACAGTATTAAATGAAAAATGCAACGCGACTGTGAATTGCCATGTGAAATTCTCCAAACACTCAGTATTTGATCAGTTAAGTATTTGGCCTTTAGTTTAGTTTGTGATTTTTCCGTACTGTACCTGGCACTGACGCCTTAAAGGTATTCCAAGACTGTTTCTTTTATTTGTAAGGAGTGGACAGAGGGGTTGACACATTTTGTAAGAAAGAGAAACTCTTGAGGTTGCCATGCAGACTCTAGTTTAACACTCTTTTCGCCCTCTAAAACCTCAGCAGCTTGGGAATACAACAAAACAAGAATCTGTAACCTTTATGGATTTTTTTTTCAATCTGTTTCCAATATCTGCACGCAAGGGGAAGTTTGATGACAACCACTTGATATTTTTATTCAGAAGTGTACAGTATGGAATAACACTAAACAGACTTTTAAAAAAAAGTGACATAAAGGAGAAAAAATAAACACTGAAAACAAACTGTAAGTATTTAAAAGATGCTCCATGCTTAAAACTAGCTAGGACTTATCAGATTTGAATCACTTTTGTATTTTTGTATAAAAATGTAAATACGTTTTTAAAGGAAAAAAAATGTTGCAAATTCTTTCTTTTGTAAAATAAACAAATAAAAAAATTAAAAACAAAGAAAGTTTTTTTTTTCAAAGTTTACATGATTATTTCCAAGCCTTTGTATATTATGGAGCTGTGCAACACCTTCAGTCTTGTATTTATTTTGGGGGGACAACATTGTGAAAATTCCATTACTCTATATCTAATTCATTTTAACAGCTCATCGGGCTGCTTAGTAACTGTGCGTAGAAAAAAAGCCAATAAATGTGATTGCAATGAAATGAAAGGCCTATTGTGTGACACTTCATTTCAGCCCCGTCAGATCCAAAAGCACTGAGAGACTCTTCCCACTAGATGGTAGTGTTTTAACGTTCAGGCTCCTAGCTGCTATTCAGATTTTTCATGAGAAGGACCCAGCATTAACTAACTTTCCTTCACTATGGTTGGACTTCATGCTTGAATCCAGTCATACTAAATTAGGTACTGATACTTCGACAGTCTTCATTTTAAAATGTAAGGAGTAAAAAAAAGAAAAGAGAAAAGAAAGAAAAGAAACATTGCCATATCTGTTCTGACCAGTAAACCTGACCACACTTTCCATTCAACAGATCTTGAATATTTAGTTACTAACCCAATGCAATAAACCGGCAGTCTCAGTCTCGAGTCTGCAAATGACTATTAACACAGCCTTGAAGAAAAATATTACATTTTTAATAAGAATCTTAGACTAAAGGTGATGTACACAAGCTGAGATCATTTAATCAAAATTTGATTGAAGAGTAACTCAATACATTTACTGTATTTTTCGTTTGTTTGCTGGTTTGTTTTTCGGGGTATATAATTGTACATTGCCACGTCTCAAAATCTACCAGTTGTTGCCTACTGTCCATATTTACAGTGTCTCTGGTTATAAAGAAATACATGCATTATGTTATTTTATTTATCTGTTTAAAGAGCTTTTATTTTCTCCAGGGTTTTTTTTTGTTTGTCTTCTATCCCTGGTCCACAAATAGCCTGCTAATTATTGAATAAATAATTAATATCTTATCTCTCTCTCACTCAGACTCCATATATTACCCCTTTTCAGTCCCTCCAGCTGCTCCTTTCACATTTATGAAGCTGTTAATAACTAATCGTCATGTCTTTATGTAGTTATGGTTACGATAGCTTAGCTATCTGACAACTACAAAGAAAATTTAAAAAAACTAACTGTGGCCTTGGAAGGGGTATTACCACCATTTATATACCACCTTTATATACCACCTATTTACAATTACTGTTTCAAAGGTAAATATTATAGTTTTACTTTCACAACGAGTTATACTTGCTTCTAAATCTCATACTACAGCACATTTTGTCAGTGAGTGCAGTGTGAACTGAACTTTCTCTTAGGGACTCAAGTCTCAAACAGCTCTTTGTTTACATATCTTGAAGCTAGCTGTTAGCCTCTGCAGTTAGCTAATAGTTAACTACCCATGTGCTCCATCCTAACCAACCCCCGCCGTTACGTTATGTACTTAACAATTTTCCCTTTACACAAAAAAATAAATGAAATAAGATGATTTAAACTTTAAAAAAAAAACGTATTGACGAGAACTATACACTGACACTGACTACTTCAGCCCAACTGAATTAGACGGTAACATAAAAAAATAAATACATACATAAAAACACTCGATATAATTAATGTTCTCAGTCTGATTTATGAATGTTACGTGATTACTAACACGCAAAACAGACACATCACCTGTCGGGGCGCTGTTTGGGTTCAATTTGAGTGTAGGAACACTCGACGTCGTCAGGACTTAAGCGTTCCCATTTTAGCGGCCATGTTTAGCATATGCGTGTATTTCTGTTTGCAGTTTCCAGCAGCAATGTGAATTGAATGTGACTAATTCAATTTGCACTAAATAAAGAAGAATTGAAGTGTTACTGAATATTTTGAAGTCAATTTATTTGAGTACACACTGTTCATATTTATGATCTCTGTAATTATGAGAAAACCTATTACATTTATCTTCAGTGAATTATTTGCTCCAAGCCAAGGGCATTTGTTTTGGGGATTTGTTTTGTTTTATTTTTTTAAACCCTGCTCCACAAATAGCCTGCATATCTGTTTGATTCACTTTAGGGAGCAAAGTGCTCTCTGAGGGCAGTAATTTATCTCTATTGCTAATTTTTAACTGTTACTTCATATTAAATATATTGACTGATTTCCCCAGATAGCCATGAGAAGAATATAATGTGTGTGTTTTTGTTTTTAAAGATTGTTTCTCACATAAATAACTGTGAATGTGAGACTGTAGCCTCCATAGGGGGTCATTGGACTCTGAGCACACAACCAGGAAGCAGCATGACTCCTCAAGAAAGAGTACTGCTGTTGAGCTATTTGAATTTCTTGATCTTTTTAACAATGACTCCTATTGAACTGTCACTTTGCCTAAACGAGACATCCATGACCATTTGACCCTTAAATCACACTGCTTGCTAGAAAGACACATAAACACAACCAACCAAATCTAAAAATGTTTCCATGCTGTTTGGTGTTTTCAGTTATGGATTATTTTTTCTGTCTCTTTATTCCCCACATTTTTATTGCAGGAAGCAGCTGAACTTACTTGGAGATTGGTTGAAAATATGAAGGCCAAAACACGCTGCAGTTTCACATGAGGAAAGTGCAGGGCTGCAGGATGATTAACAAGATGGGAGCAGGAAAATGCTGATATCCTACACAACAATTAAAAAATGTCGCTTTTCCTGATGAATTATTGACAGTCTTCTATGCAAAGTGATTCAGAAAACAAAACTAAAGATCTCTTGGAACTGCTGGTCGGGAACCACCAAACTAGAAGATTTAACCCTCTCAAGGCAGGCGTTGCAGATTTGCAACAGTTAAACACTAACAACCTGATTACCCCACATACATATTTTATGAGTTTTTTTTACTCAGAAGTACCACTGCAGGACGTGGTTGTGCATTAGCAACTAAAACTTAATTTGAGCCTGAGAGGGTTAATAAACCTGTGCTTGAAGCTGCCTTGCAGGCCTTGTGCTCGGACCTCAAACACTAAGATGATGTAAACAAATGTTTAATCGTGTGAATACATATCAAACATATTTAACAAACATCTTTTGTTGAACATACAGTAAAAAGTCGTGTATATATCTATATATATATATATATACATATGAAATGCTGCAAAGCGAGATGACAAGGCATAGAAAATATACATGGTTGTTGTGCAGTCCCTCTATGCTTTAGCAATGAACACAAAATTCTAATGATGTAAAACATCTAAGAAGAAACAAACCTTACTAAAAACCTGAGTTTCACATTAAAGCAAGAACGGTTTCAAGTATCAACTTGTTACCACTACAGGAGAGCAACAGTGTGAAATGCAGCTACAAAAGACATGATTTGGTTCGAAAATTGTTCTGAAATGTTCAGAAAATGAGGATTTCTGCCATCAGTAACAGATAAATACTTTGAGACTTGTGAATAATTACTCAGACACAATATCTTCCCGTACGTAGTTATTTGACAGTGCACACACACACACACACACACAGGAAAAAATAAAAAACAACAACAAAAACTGTCAGGCAGAAAGAAATGATTACACTTACGCTTGATACACTTTGTTACAGTACAAAAATCATATTTTAAAAATCAACTTTTTAGCTCAACTTTATACAAAACAGTTTCTCCATCTTGTGCTCCACCAGGAAAGAGCACTTTGGACTTCCTGTACAGCGCTCAAGCTTGACCTGCTTGCATTTCTATGCCAAAACACTTACAGCCTTCCAGTCATTGTATGTCTTGTGTGTATTTAATGGGTTTGACTGTCCAAGCATAATACAATCATATAAACACATCAGTGTTCAAGCTGAGACTAACTAGCTTGAATGTCCTGCCGCATACTGACAAACACAAATGAGAGAGAACTAACTCCTCGGTAACCGTTTCGTCTTGATCTACAGCCTGCGCTGTAAAAAATGAGAGTCATCATTTAAATAGGAAGTGTACCCGCTCTGCAAAAATGATATTGTTACCTAAAAGATTATAAATGAGGTGTTTAATGACTTCAGAAAACTGGGCTTCTCCAATATTTCCACGTTAATTTACATAAACTAACTAGGGCGCCCCTGTTGATCAGTACCCATCAATAATGCTCATGACTTCCTACATTCACTACTGGCATGCACAAAACTAAACCCGACAGTCTGTAAGAGATGCAGTCATTCAGAAGCTTTTATTGCCTTGTTAGAAATTACGCAGCGAGACGTTCACTGCCAGTACCTGAACTAACCTTCCACGTCTTTTGTGCAGAGCAGCCACCCTGAAAACCTGACCAGGGAAAGAAAAAAATAAGCCAGACAGTAAATAATAAAATAAAATAAAAACAAAACCTATAGTGTACATCCGTGTGTATCTGTAGAGGTAAGTTAATAAAGACTGACAAATTATGGCATCCAGTTATTCAAAATAAGGCAAAAAGGACATAAACAAAAACACAATGACCTATGATCAGATATCTGACACTAATTACAGCTATGTAAATGTTGACTTCATGTACTAAGATTAACTTCATGTACTTTGTAAAGAAGACGCCGATTTCAAGTTAAAACAGTCCACTGGGGGAGTTTTACTACGATTCAGAATTGCTTCTTTTTTTTTATTTTTTATCATTTTTCCTTTAAGTGTTTAGACTTTTGCTAAAAATTTCCCCCAAATTCACAGCCGCTCAAATGCTGCTTCAAAGTGTTTTCCACAAATCCTGAAGCTCTGACGGTGAAATCCTCGGCACTTCCATTTTTCAGGTTTCTAACAACGCCTCAGAATTCACAAGACGTAAGGCTAACATGATCTCAGTGTCCTCGTTAGTAGCTACAACCGTGGCTCGTGTGGACTTCACTGCATCCTATCACTGCAGAATAATGCTTGTTTGTGTGTGTTTGGTTGACAGTGATCAAACAGACGTTCATCCTCTACTGCTTGGTCTGCTTCAGCTTCTCGATGTGATGACAGAGCTTTAGCGCAGGGCCCAGCTTCAGACCCATGTACTTCATAATGACGTCACTGCGCAGCAGCATCAGTGCCTTCCCATCAATCTCCTGTAGGGATAAGAGGATGTTTTCAGCTTGGTACGTACTTCATACTTTCTCTAAAACCGTCTAATAAAAATGTTAATGACTTTAACCAGACAACTTCCTTTAGCACAGCAAAGTAATGTATTGTGTATACTACTGTAGACCACAAGAGGAAGATCAGAGGTCGTCTTCGTCCATAATGTATGTTACTTAACATTTCAGTGCATGGCTGTTTGTTGAATTAAAATAAAATGAATTTTTATAAAAAAAGAGTGAGGTTAATTTAAATGAAATACTCACGTGTTTCCTGAACAGTTCCACATGCGGCCCGAGAGTGTGGGGATCGGCTTCTTGGACAAACCGTATGACATCATCAACCGACCAGGAGGAAGCGCCGTTTCCGGAAGCATCTTTGTCCTGTTTCATGTGGTCTGGACCTGTTGTTGAGCTAGCTGCTGCGAAGAATGAGAGCAAAAGGAAGGAAAAACAAATGAAGAATTATCAGAAAGGAAAGAAATGATCCCTGCAATACTTTGATGTTAGGGTGAGCTGTTAACACGGCCTTGATATTTGTCTCAAAATTTGTATAAAAAAAAAAAAATTGGGTTCACAATAAAAGTAAAAGGGGAAACAAAACCCACGAGGCGAATATTTGTCTGTGTAGTGGTTAAAGAAAAACCTGGTGTGTCTGTGACTGTGTGTAATTAATCCTACCCTCCACTCGTCTGTGTGCACACACTGGGCCAGGTTCAGTGGGGTTGGAGCTGACTC
Organism: Pundamilia nyererei; assembly: GCF_000239375.1. Taxonomy (NCBI): domain Eukaryota; kingdom Metazoa; phylum Chordata; class Actinopteri; order Cichliformes; family Cichlidae; genus Pundamilia; species Pundamilia nyererei. Next base: position 351,703 of record NW_005187796.1, on the reverse strand, counting down.
GTCGGAGAGGCGGCGGCGTCTGTGCGTGTCCGGGGTAATACGGACGCTCCCTCTTAGCTGCTCTGTAGTCTGGCGTGTTGTGAAGAGGGCGGGGGCTCGGAGTGGGATCCTTAGAGGGATCGTTGTTAGGCAGGCTGTTCTCAGCAACACACAGTGGTTCTGTTTCAATAAAGAAAGAGGAGGAGATTAAGACTTCATGAGTGCAAGAAGAAAACTGGGGGAAAAAGCACGATGTACACAATGACACGTTGACAGACTCATTAAACAGCAGCGTGTCTAAAACTTTAAACTACAACACACCACACTCCATCAAAGCTTGTAATAAATTTGAAAGCTTAAAAGCTCACAACCTTTAATCTTTCTCTTTAAAAAAAATAAAAAAAATTAAAGCTCTTCACTTTTACAGTCAGTACATGCACACATTTCCCCCACCTGACTTGGCCCTATTGTAGAAGCGAGAGTTGTTGGTGTAGGGGCTGAAAGGCTGCGAGCTGAAGAGACTGTCACTCTCCAGATGTTGGCACATGTTCTCCAGGAACCGCAGCACAGAAGAAGCACTGGAGGCAGAGGGCAGCTTCACATAGCGGATACCATGCTCTGACCGCACTGGAGGCAAAACATGGCAGCTATTAGTTTGCATCTGAGTGTGCGCGCACACACAAACACACACACACACACACACACACCACACAATATGCATTCACAGCTAAAGAAAACAGCATTCACATTCACATTCACAGCTAAAGAAAACAGCAGATGGTTTTGGGTTAGCAGCACTCTCCATTTATAAACCTGCATATTTCACCCCATCCCACACGGCACAACACCCTCCCATCCAAGCCAAGCCTGCACAAATCCACAAATTAAAACCCCTCTCCCCACCCAACCTCTCCCATAGCCTTCTCGATCCGACCCCCCGAGGGAGACTCAATCCCAAACCAGGTTAGACACACATGTCACTTCTTATTACAGACACAGTGCTCACATCAGCTGCTGCCACAGGCACCATCTTTTATTCCACCTCTCTCCTGCCTCTCTCTCTCTCACACACACACACACACACACACACACACACACACACACACACACACACACACACACACACACACACACACACACACACAGAGTACATTCACATGTGTTTAAACCAAGTTCACTGGGCTGATTGCCCATCTAGGACGCACAGTGTTGGAAACTCGAAATTAAAAGTCGCTGTTTTATAAGATGTGATAATGATTGTGAAAATATGCTCTTGACAATTAAATACTTAACCATCATTTTTTGTCACTTTTTGTAACAATTACAGAAAAAGGACAAAGCATTTTACTCAAATACATGTTAGATGTGTCATCATCCTTCATTGATATCGATTATTAGATATTATATTGTTCACATATTATTCCATGGTGTTCTCCCGATTTACCTCTAATGACTTCTCCTCCTGTATGGGACTGGCTCTGCAGAAATGACAGCAGTACAGAGGGCTGGTATGTGCAGTCGACGCAGGCCTGAACAGCCTGCTGAAGCACTGCGTTGACTGGAGCTGGACCGAAGTGGTCTGGGAGTTGCTGCACCAGTTTTCGATCAAGATGCGGGCCGTAGTCACCGTGCTTGTTCACATAGACACACACTGAGATGGCACAAATACAGGAAACATTTGCAAAGAACACAAAAGAATTAGACTTAAGAAAAAAAAACAGATAGCAGAATACAAATTTTAATTGGAGTTTGATCGAGGCTGTTGTTACTAAAACTTAAATCGACAATTTATATATAGACTTTAATTTAAAACAGATACATTCGTTTCTACTCCGTAGCACATTATGATTGGCATGTTTTGACAATCTGCAGTCTCTCATGTACACAATCCTTGATTTAGTCATTTGTAGGAACCCATTTGAGTTGGTTAAAGCTCTACACGTACAAACTGCAGACAGACATGCCCCAAAGCTGCTTTAGCATTGCATTAGTTGAAGGCTCAAGGGCATTGTAATTAGTTGAAGGCTCAAGGGCATTGTAATCCTGAAAAGTGAACCACTGATTCACTCTGTTTTTTCCAAGAATTTCTCTGTATTTGGTTGGATTTTCCTTCCCTTAGTTCCATAGTCCCCTCTTAGCATGCTGAAGCATGCTTCCTCTGAAGGGATGGTAACCAGATTAACCAGGTGATGAGTAATGGCTATGGTTTGTAGAAACAGAGAAGAGGTTTTTGGCAAAACTTCGTAATATTCAAGGTGCATGGCAAAGGAGCATAAAGTCTGAAGTGGTTCTGTTGTATAAAGAACAACGTGACTACCTTCATCAGGGCCAAATAATTTTTCCATTGGTGGCTCATCAGAGAATACTCTTCCTCTTACTTACATCTTCCTCTTCTTTGTTATGTCCTTTTAGTGCCATTTGGTCCAATTTAAAAAAAAAATCATGAGAATAGATAATTCATGCTACAATCCATCAAAACCCCAACATACTCTAATCTCTGTAAACAGCGTAAATGTAATCAGTTCTGCTCATTTCAAGCTTCTTCCATTTCGCACAAACCAGGTTAGACCCATTTCGGGTTTCTGTTAGAAGTATGATAGGGAAAGAAAAACAATCACAATTTCATCTAATTCATGTTAACGTCTACAAAAATAAAGCACACAAAATCATTTGATCAACCTTCCTATAAATATTTAGTATTGAGGCATTAAAATCTGTTTTGGTTTGGGGGGGTTTTACCTGTGCAAACTACATTTGTGCTGTTGTTAAGGTTGTTGTTGTCCGCTGAGACGTGGCTGATACTCAATCTGGTCTCTGGAGGTGGAGCTGTAACTGATGACGCCCCCAGGGACTGTACCACCCGAGGCTTCTTCTGAACCAAAAAACAAACAAAGCCTTTCTCAGTAAATCTCAGTAACCTACAAAGGCTGTTAGATAATCATTTATTAACTGTCTCTTTTAACTCTTCTTCACATGGATGGCACTGCATACAGTGGCTTTTAAAGTAAGGACATTTTTACTTATACTTTCTTTCTTTTTTTTATCAGTAATCAACTTTTGACTATTTTCTCTTTCTCTAAACCATTTCTGACATGGCAGAGTCACTGGCCAAGAGACTGTGGCTCTGGTGACATCTCACCTTGTTCTTAGGCTTAGGTCCTCTCTTCTTGTGTGGTCTGGGGGCCAGTTGAGTCTCAGTGCTAGTTCTGGCCGGGCTTTGTGACGCTCCATTTACCGCTGCTGCTGCTGCAGCTTCTGCCGCCGCTTTCAATAAAGCGATAGTCTGGGATTTGGGACGACGACCGCGGACACCCTTGCGTACAGGGAGGGGAGGCAAGGGGTTTGGCAGTCGGTACGAGGTCTGCATGGAGGAGGAGTTAAAAGACGAGCGACGTGTAGATGAGGTGGAAGAAACAGGTGCAAGCAGGGCACCAGGGAGGGTAACTGGAATAAAAGAGGATATGGAGAGACAGACTAAGTACATGGAAAAGATCTGAGAGATATAAGAAATCAAGATACTTCTCATTACTAAAAAGATGGCATTCTAAAAGCTATTGGGCTGCAATTAGTTGCATCTCTTTCAGTTAACTTTTAACCCCGTAAAGCCTGAAATATGAAATAATTACTAGAATATCCTAACCTTTTAAAATTGTGTTTATTGAACCTTCTGACCTTTGAAAAAAATGAAGTGAAATAATAATCAGCATATGTGACTTTTTGTGCACATTTTTGTGCAATTCATTGTTTACAGTAGTTTGTGATGCATTAACAGCACAGTCTCTTATTGGATGCGTCAGGTTTTTTAAGGGGAAAGAAAAAAATCACACTGATGATGTAGAGGTGTCAAAAACTCATGTATCAGATGAGCTCCGTTTGGAATTACAAGGTTAACAAAGTCATCTTTATTCAGATTACTTGTGAAAAAAAGGAAAAGCATCAAATAAGAAGCTAGAACCAGCAGATTTACGGATTTTGTTTGTTGCTTAATTAGAATGATTATTTAATTATCAAAATATTTGCAGATTGACTTTTATTCAGCTGGCCAGCTAATTATTCAATAACTGATGGTGCTTTACACACAGCAGCGCCCTAATCATATTTACTCTCCACCCATACAGAGGCTTTAAATTAAGATGTGCAGAGAATCCACTTTGCTGTAGGTCGTTGAGCCAAAGCGTGGAAAGCAAAAGTTAAAAGAAACACAAAAGCCGCGGGAAATGAATAACTGAGTCCTGCAGAGGAGATTTGTTTTGATTTTTCAGAGTCCCCTGGGATTGACAGGTCCTTTGTCTTCGGCTCCTCCCCGTTCTGAAATCAAAGTCAAAAGTCACGAGTCTCCAGAGAACCGCCTGAGTTTCCATTTTCATTTCAGTTTCACTTTTCAAACTAACAGAGAATTGTATGATTCTTTGTTATTTTGTGAGTTGGGACCATAATCTTTTGGCTACTTTCTCAAAAAAAAAGAAAAAAACAAACAAAAATAACAAACGCAACGATACATCTAACCTATATCTGAAATATTAACCTTAGGGGAAAAATAATTAGCAAAGAATACTATATTAATAAAAATAAGACATATATAAATATACAGTTGTAATGTTTAAGGTTTTCAATGGCTTTTCTTATTACTTAAGGATGTTGTCAGATGTTGTGTAAACTGTAAAAACTAGCCACTGACATCAGTATTGTGAAATGTTAGTACTGCACACAGGCTGACATCCAGCAGTGTGGGATAAGCTGGGGTTACGTATACGTGCTTCCCCAGAACAGAGACTCATGATCGGTCCTTCATCCCTTATGTCAAAATAAAAGACTCCACCTCCTCCAACCCAAAACAAATGAAAAAGAAATGTTGAAAAACAATCTTAACAACTCATATACAATTTCCAACTTAAAACGCTTTATTTGAATATACCTGAAAGAAATAACAGGTACTTTAAATTCCAATCAGCAGGTGTTAAAATAGTAATAAAGTGACAAGGAAGTGAGAAGAAAGGTAACAGCCCCTGGTACACAAAAATATGACTATGCAGTGGCACCAGCAGCCCTTTTTCATTTTTCATTAGCCTCAGCATGACACTGTGATAAAATCATATAATTATCAGAGTAAATGTGTGAAAGAAATGTAGCCAGATAACAGAAAAAGAAAGAAAGAAAGAAAGAAAGAAAGAAAGAAAGAAAGAAAGAAAGAAAGAAAGAAAGAAAGAAAGAAAGAAAGAACATCTCCTATTTCAATACAAATGTATAGCTTAGTGAGAGCAGGGGCTTGAGAGTGCATGTTAAAGCTCTCAAGGGGCGAAAGCTTTCATTAGAGCCCTTGACTGAAGCAATATGGAGCGACTATGGAAGGTCTACGGTATTCTCTGAGGGGCCAGTCTGGGCGCCCTGAAAGCTGCTTAATTGGGAAATGACTGAAAGTGGGCGTAGAAGAGAGCAGTGTCTTATTTCAGGGGGCGAAGGCTCACTTGCTCACCAGGAGCGGTCACACAAAGCGAGCTCAGAGAGCGGCGGCGATACCAACCTGCACGCACAGCGGTACGTTCATTCACACTGAACTCAGAGTAGAAACCCTACAAAGGCAGATCAAAATATCTTTGCAGGGTACCAGTCAGTATCAGCGGGTTTAATTCACCGTAGGGAATCTCGGTTGGG
>NW_005187796.1:344709-346037 GCF_000239375.1 Pundamilia nyererei | reverse complement strand
AAATCTGCTTATGAAGTACTTTCATTTAATGCTGTCACTGTGGCAGTATCGCATCATATTGGCTGCCTCAGCCTGTTCCAGCTGCACGGTGAAGCTATATGTTTACACTGAGCAAAGCTAACCCGATACCCTCACACTGAAGGTCATTTCACACCCTGTGGATTTGAAGTTTCACTGCACAGACTTAATGATGCTTCAAATTTAGGAGGCTGCATGCAAAAAAGGCTTAAACAGTAACTGCTGTATGTCCACATGCGAAGACAATTCAGTGCTGTGCTGGGAAGCTGTGGGTCCTTGCCTTTATTCGGATTTAACTTTGACTCGAGCAACTCGCGTAAAATCAGGAAGGAGTCAACAGATTACGATAATTAGCCCAAGTTATTCACCTAGCCCCAAAATCTCCCAGCTCAAAAGCCTAACCCACAAAACTCAGACGACTCAATGAGCCAAACTACAAACACTACAGGACACCACCAGAGGTCAGAGCTGTTTGGGTGATCCACACAATATTAGGCACGTGATCTTGAGGCTAATCTGTGCTGTTAATGCATCACAAATAAACAATCTATCAGATGTGTCTGTAACAAAGCACTGTTCCTAGATCCAGCAATCACATTACAGCCACTAATCGCACATAATCACATCTCCTGCATTACACCAGTTCTTTAAATATCTGCATAGCAATTTAAAAAAAAATCAGTGTACCTTTTCATGTGCAATCAAAATGCCTTTATCTGGGTTTGTGTACATTTTGTACGTGTGTAGATTTATATATTTTCTCAAATTCGTTCCAAAAAGAGACAAGAAGATTTTCATAATATAGTTCCCTATTTAGTGGTCTCATAGTGGGCATGTGCAAGAGTAAAATTATACTGTTAGTTGAGTTTTACACCTTAGCCAGTGATGCAAAGCAACACAAAGCGTAATACAAGAAGTAGTGTCACGGGTTAAATATGTAAAATAGCACTTTTTTCATTGGTTTTAATAAGTAATGTGTATGAATACATTAAAAAACCTGCGACTGGTAAAAGTCTGGCTATTCTAAGGTGACAAATCTTAATGAGACAAGGAAAAACCTTTTTTTAATTTGTTGTTTTGGGGGGGGTTTTTTTGTTTTGTTTCTGTATCGTATGAAAATCAGTAAATAATAAATACATAAAAAGGCAGGGACAAAAAAAGCAGCATGGCTTGCACAATGGCTAAAAGGGATTTAAAAATAAGACCAATAATAATTTTGGTTAAAAAACAAAGGCAAAACATCAATTTCAACAAACAGAAACAATAACAACAAGCAAAAATAAATAATCCCAAGTTTCCCAAAAAAAAAA